>NW_027517271.1:0-46094 GCF_048772815.1 Callospermophilus lateralis
ACTTGACACAATAAAGTAGTTCTACGTTCTATCTCTAAGGTTTGTTTCCTCTTGATGTAGCCTAAAGCAGGGACTGGCGAATAACACTTATATTGAAAGGGGTTGCCAAACTTTCAAAAAACTAGAGTCTCCTGAAATCTCAACATATATTTTTTCATCCAATCTTCATGATACATTCAAGTAATGATCAGTACACCATTCCCACTTGGATGCCCAAGTTTTGTTCTTCTAGGTTGAAGCATTCGTTTGCAGGAACAGTTTGAATTTTTAGGTTTCACTCTGTTTTCTCCTATATTGACAGATGCAGTTAGAAGTTTAAATCAAACACGGTTTGTGCTAGCTACTTGAAACATGACACAATAAAGTAGTTCTACGTTCTATCCCTAAGGTTTGTTTCCTCTTGATGTAGCCTTAAGCAGAGACTGGCGAATAACACATTCAATGAAAGGCGTTGTTAGGCTGCCAAAAAACTACAGTCTCCTGAAATCTCATCATATATTTTTTCTTCCGACCTTCATGATACTTTCAAGTAATGAGCAGTGCACCAATCAAACTTGGATGCCCAAGTTTCGTTCTCCTAGGTTGAAGCATTCGTTTGCAGGAACAGTTTGAATTTTTAGGTTTCACTCTGTTTTGTCCTATATTGACAGATGCAGTTCGAACTCTAAATCAAACACGGTTTGTGCTAGCTTCTTGAAACTTGACAAAATACTGTAGTTCTACGTTCTATCTCTAAGGTTTGTTTCCTCTTGATGTAGCCTAATGCAGGGACTGGCGAATAACACTTTTATTGAAAGGGGTTGCCAAACTTCCAAAAACTAGAGTCTTCTGAAATCTCAACATATATTTTTTCATCCAATCTTCATGACACTTTCAAGTAATGATCAGTACACCAATCCCACTTGGATGCTCAAGTTTCATTCTCCTACGTTGAAGCATTCGTTTGCAGGAACAGTTTGAATTTTTAGGTTTCACTCTGTTTTCTCCTATATTGACAGATGCAGTTAGAACTTTAAATCAAAAACGGTTTGGGCTAGCTACTTGAAACATGACACAATAAAGTAGTTCTACGTTCTATCCCTAAGGTTTCTTTCCTCTTGATGTAGCCTTAAGCAGAGACTGGCGAATAACACATTCAATGAAAGGCGTTGTTAGGCTGCCAAAAAACTACAGTCTCCTGAAATCTCATCATATATTTTTTCTTCCGACCTTCATGATACTTTCAAGTAATGAGCAGTGCACCAATCAAACTTGGATGCCCAAGTTTTGTTCTCCTAGGTTGAAGCATTCGTTTGCAGGAACAGTTTGAATTTTTAGGTTTCACTCTGTTTTGTCCTATATTGACAGATGCAGTTCGAACTCTAAATCAAACACGGTTTGTGCTAGCTTCTTGAATCTTGACAAAGTACTGTTGTTCTACGTTCTATCTCTAAGGTTTATTTCCTCTTCATGTAGCCTAATGCAGGGACTGGCGAATAACACTTTTATTGAAAGGGGTTGCCAAACTTGCAAAAACTAGAGTCTTCTGAAATCTCAACATATATTTTTTCATCCAATCTTCATGACACTTTCGAGTAATGATCAGTACACCAATCCCACTTGGATGCTCAAGTTTCATTCTCCTACGTTGAAGCATTCGTTTGCAGTAACAGTTTGAATTTTTAGGTTTCACTCTGTTTTCTCCTATATTGACAAATGTAGTTCAAACTCTAAATCATACACGGTTGGGCTAGCTTCTTGAAACTTGACACAATAAAGTAGTTCTACATTCTATCCCTAAGGTTTGTTTCCTCTTGATGTAGCCTTCAGCACAGACTGGCGAATAACACTTTCAATGAAAGGCGTTGTTAGGCTGCCAAAAAACTAGAGTCTCCTGAAATCTCAACACATATTTTTTTTCCGACCTTAATGATACTTTCAAGTAATGAGCAGTACACCAATAAAACTTGGATGCCCAAGTTTCGTTCTCCTAGGTTGATGCATTCGTTTGCAGTAACAGTTTGAATTTCTAGGTTTCACTGTTTTCTCCTATATTGACAGATGCAGCTAGAACTCTAAATCAAACACGGTTTGTGCTAGCTTCTTGAAACTTGACACAATAAAGTAGTTCTACATTCTATCCCTAAGGTTTGTTTCCTCTTGATGTAGCCTTCAGCACAGACTTCGAATAACACTTTCAATGAAAGGCGTTGTTAGGCTGCCAAAAACTAGAGTCTCCTGAAATCTCAACACATATTTTTTTTCCGACCTTAATGATACTTTCAAGTAATGAGCAGTACACCAATCAAACTTGGATGCCCAAGATTCGTTCTCCTAGGTTGATGCATTTGTTTGCAGTAACAGTTTGAATTTCTAGGTTTCACTCTGTTTTCTCCTATATTGACAGATGCAGCTAGAACTCTAAATCAAACACGGTTTGTGCTAGCTTCTTGAAACTTGACACAATAAAGTAGTTCTACGTTCTATCCCTAAGGTTTGTTTCCTCTTGATGTAGCCTTAAGCAGAGACTGGCGAATAACACATTCAATGAAAGGCGTTGTTAGGCTGCCAAAAAACTACAGTCTCCTGAAATCTCATCATATATTTTTTCTTCCGACCTTCATGATACTTTCAAGTAATGAGCAGTGCACCAATCAAACTTGGATGCCCAAGTTTCGTTCTCCTAGGTTGATGCATTCGTTTGCAGTAACAGTTTGAATTTCTAGGTTTCACTCTGTTTTCTCCTATATTTACAGATGCAGCTAGAACTCTAAATCAAACACGGTTTGTGCTAGCTTCTTGAAACTTGACACAATAAAGTACTTCTACGTTCTATCTCTAAGGTTTGTTTGCTCTTGATGTAGCCTAAAGCAGGGACTGGCGAATAACACTTATATTGAAAGGGTTGCCAAACTTTCAAAAAACTAGAGTCTCCTGAAATCTCAACATATATTTTTTCATCCAATCTTCATGATACATTCAAGTAATGATCAGTACACCATTCCCACTTGGATGCCCAAGTTTTGTTCTTCTAGGTTGAAGCATTCGTTTGCAGGAACAGTTTGAATTTTTAGGTTTCACTCTGTTTTCTCCTATATTGACAGATGCAGTTAGAACTTTAAATCAAACACGGTTTGTGCTAGCTACTTGAAACATGACACAATCAAGTAGTTCTACGTTCTATCCCTAAGGTTTGTTTCCTCTTGATGTAGCCTTAAGCAGAGACTGGCGAATAACACATTCAATGAAAGGCGTTGTTAGGCTGCCAAAAAACCACAGTCTCCTGAAATCTCATCATATATTTTTTCTTCCGACCCTCATGATACTTTCACGTAATGAGCAGTGCACCAATCAAACATGGATGCCCAAGTTTCGTTCTCCTAGGTTGAAGTATTCGTTTGCAGGAACAGTTTGAATTTTTAGGTTTCACTCTGTTTTGTCCTATATTGACAGATGCAGTTCGAACTCTAAATCAAACACGGTTTGTGCTAGCTTTTTGAAACTTGACAAAATACTGTAGTTCTACGTTCTATCTCTAAGGTTTGTTTCCTCTTGATGTAGCCTAATGCAGTACTGGCGAATAACACTTTTATTGAAAGGGGTTGCCAACTTCCAAAAACTAGAGTCTTCTGAAATATCAACATATATTTTTTTATCCAATGTTCATGATACTATCGAGTAATGATCAGTACACCAATCCCACTTGGATGCTCAAGTTTCATTCTCCTACGTTGAAGCATTCGTTTGCAGTAACAGTTTGAATTTTTAGATTTCACTCTGTTTTCTCCTATATTGACAAATGTCGTTCAAACTCTAAATCATACACGGTTTGGGCTAGCTTCTTGAAACTTGACACAATAAAGTAGTTCTACATTCTATCCCTAAGGTTTGTTTCCTCTTGATGTATCCTTCAGCACAGACTAGCGAATAACACTTTCAATGAAAGGCGTTGTTAGGCTGCCAAAAAACTATAGTCTCCTGAAATCTCAACACATATTTTTTTTCCCACCTTAATGATACTTTCAAGTAATGAGCAGTACACCAATCAAACTTGGATGCCCAAGTTTCGTTCTCCTAGGTTGATGCATTCGTTTGCAGTAACAGTTTGAATTTCTAGGTTTCACTCTGTTTTCTCCTATATTGACAGATGCAGCTAGAACTCTAAATCAAACACGGTTTGTGCTAGCTTCTTGAAACTTGACACAATAAAGTAGTTCTACGTTCTATCTCTAAGGTTTGTTTCCTCTTGATGTAGCCTAAATCAGGGACTGGCGAATAACACTTATATTGAAAGGGGTTGCCAAACTTTCAAAAAACTAGAGTCTCCTGAAATCTCAACATATATTTTTTCATCCAATCTTCATGATACATTCAAGTATTGATCAGTACACCATTCCCACTTGGATGCCCAAGTTTTGTTCTTCTAGGTTGAAGCATTCGTTTGCAGGAACAGTTTGAATTTTTAGGTTTCACTCTGTTTTCTCCTATATTGACAGATGCAGTTAGAACTTTAAATAAAAAACGGTTTGTGCTAGCTACTTGAAACATGACACAATAAAGTAGTTCTACGTTCTATCCCTAAGGTTTGTTTCCTCTTGATGTAGCCTTAAGCAGAGACTGGCGAATAACACATTCAATGAAAGGCGTTGTTAGGCTGCCAAAAAACTACAGTCTCCTGAAATCTCATCATATATTTTTTCTTCCGACCTTCATGATGCTTTCAAGTAATGAGCAGTGCACCAATCAAACTTGGATGCCCAAGATTTGTTCTGCTAGGTTAAAGCATTCGTTTGCAGGAACAGTTTGAATTTTTAGGTTTCACTCTGTTTTGTCCTATATTGACAGATGCAGTTCGAACTCTAAATCAAACACGGTTTGTGCTAGCTTCTTGAATCTTGACAAAGTACTGTTGTTCTACGTTCTATCTCTAAGGTTTGTTTCCTCTTCATGTATCTAATGCAGGGACTGGCGAATAACACTTTTATTGAAAGGGGTTGCCAAACTTGCAAAAACTAGAGTCTTCTGAAATCTCAACATATATTTTTTCATCCAATCTTCATGACACTTTCGAGTAATGATCAGTACACCAATCCAACTTGGATGCTCAAGTTTCATTCTCCTACGTTGAAGCATTCGATTGCAGTAACAGTTTGAATTTTTAGATTTCACTCTGTTTTCTCCTATATTGACAAATGTCGTTCAAACTCTAAATCATACACGGTTTGGGCTAGCTTCTTGAAACTTGACACAATAAAGTAGTTCTACATTCTATCCCTAAGGTTTGTTTCCTCTTGATGTAGCCTTCAGCACAGACTGGCGAATAACACTTTCAATGAAAGGCTTGTTAGGCTGCCAAAAAACTAGAGTCTCCTGAAATCTCAACACATATTTTTTTTTCCGACCTTAATGATACTTTCAAGTAATGAGCAGTACACCAATCAAACTTGGATGCCCAAGTTTCGTTCTCCTAGGTTGATGCATTCGTTTGCAGTAACAGTTTGAATTTCTAGGTTTCACTCTGTTTTATCCTATATTGACAGATGCAGCTAGAACTCTAAATCAAACACGGTTTGTGCTAGCTTCTTGAAACTTGACACAATAAAGAGTTCTACGTTCTATCTCTAAGGTTTGTTTCCTCTTGATGTAGCCTAAAGCAGGGACTGGCGAATAACACTTATATTGAAAGGGGTTGCCAAACTTTCAAAAAACTAGAGTCTCCTGAAATCTCAACATATATTTTTTCATCCAATCTTCATGATACATTCAAGTAATGATCAGTACACCATTGCCACTTGGATGCCCAAGTTTTGTCTTCTAGGTTGAAGCATTCATTTGCAGGAACAGTTTGAATTTTTAGGTTTCACTCTGTTTTCTCCTATATTGACAGATGCAGTTAGAACTTTAAATAAAAAACGGTTTCTGCTAGCTACTTGAAACATGACACAATAAAGTAGTTCTACGTTCTATCCCTAAGGTTTGTTTCCTCTTGATGTAGCCTTAAGCAGAGACTGGCGAATAACACATTCAATGAAAGCGTTGTTAGGCTGCCAAAAAACTACATTCTCCTGGAATCTCATCATATATTTTTTCTTCCGACCTTCATGATGCTTTCAAGTAATGAGCAGTGCACCAATCAAACTTGGATGCCCAAGATTTGTTCTGCTAGGTTAAAGCATTCGTTTGCAGGAACAGTTTGAATTTTTTTTTAGGTTTCACTCTGTTTTGTCCTATATTGACAGATGCAGTTCGAACTCTAAATCAAACACGGTTTGTGCTTGCTTCTTGAATCTTGACAAAGTACTGTTGTTCTACGTTCTATCTCTAAGGTTTGTTTCCTCTTCATGTATCTAATGCAGGGACTGGTGAATAACACTTTTATTGAAAGGGGTTGCCAAACTTGCAAAAACTAGAGTCTTCTGAAATCTCAACATATATTTTTTCATCCAATCTTCATGACACTTTCGAGTAATGATCAGTACACCAATCCCACTTGGATGCTCAAGTTTCATTCTCCTACGTTGAAGCATTCGTTTGCAGGAACAGTTTGAATTTTTAGGTTTCACTCTGTTTTCTAATATATTGACAGATGCAGTTAGAAGTTTAAATCAAACAAGGTTTGTGCTAGCTACTTGAAACATGACACAATAAAGTAGTTCTACGTTCTATCCCTAAGGTTTGTTTCCTCTTGATGTAGCCTTAAGCGGAGACTGGCGAATAACACATTCAATGAAAGGCGTTGTTAGGCTGCCAAAAAACTACAGTCTCCTGAAATCTCATCATATATTTCTTCTTCCGACCTTCATGATACTTTCAAGTAATGAGCAGTGCACCAATCAAACTTGGATGCCCAAGTTTCGTTCTCCTAGGTTGAAGCATTCGTTTGCAGGAACAGTTTGAATTTTTAGGTTTCACTCTGTTTTGTCCTATATTGACAGATGCAGTTCGAACTCTAAATCAAACACGGTTTGTGCTAGCTTCTTGAATCTTGAGAAAATACTGTAGTTCTACGTTCTATCTCTAAGGTTTGTTTCCTCTTCATGTAGCCTAATGCAGGGACTGGCGAATAACACTTTTATTGAAAGGGGTTGCCAAACTTCCAAAAACTAGAGTCTTCTGAAATCTCAACATATATTTTTTCATCCAATCTTCATGACACTTTCAAGTAATGATCAGTACACCAATCCCACTTGGATGCTCAAGTTTCATTCTCCTACGTTGAAGCATTCGTTTGCAGGAACAGTTTGAATTTTTAGGTTTCACTCTGTTTTCTCCTATATTGACAAATGCAGTTAGAACTTTAAATCAAAAACGGTTTGGGCTAGCTACTTGAAACATGACACAATAAAGTAGTTCTACTTTCTATCCCTAAGGTTTGTTTCCTCTTGATGTAGCCTTAAGCAGAGACTGGCGAATAACACATTCAATGAAAGGCGGGCGTTGTTAGGCTGCCAAAAAACTACAGTCTCCTGAAATCTCATCATATATTTTTTCTTCCGACCTTCATGATACTTTCAAGTAATGAGCAGTGCACCAATCAAACTTGGATGCCCAAGTTTCGTTCTCCTAGGTTGAAGCATTCGTTTGCAGGAACAGTTTGAATTTTTAGGTTTCACTCTGTTTTGTCCTCTATTGACAGATGCAGTTCGAACTCTAAATCAAACACGGTTTGTGCTAGCTTCTTGAATCTTGACAAAATACTGTAGTTCTACGTTCTATCTCTAAGGTTTGTTTCCTCTTCATGTAGCCTAATGCAGGGACTGGCGAATAACACTTTTATTGAAAGGGGTTGCCAAACTTCCTAAAACTAGAGTCTTCTGAAATCTCAACATATATTTTTTCATCCAATCTTCATGACACTTTCAAGTAATGATCAGTACACCAATCCCACTTGGATGCTCAAGTTTCATTCTCCTACGTTGAAGCATTCGTTTGCAGGAACAGTTTGAATTTTTAGGTTTCACTCTGTTTTCTCCTATATTGACAGATGCAGTTAGAACTTTAAATCAAACACGGTTTGTGCTAGCTACTTGAAACATGACACAATAAAGTAGTTCTACGTTCTATCCCTAAGGTTTGTTTCCTCTTGATGTAGCCTTAAGCAGAGACTGGCGAATAACACATTCAATGAAAGGCGTTGTTAGGCTGCCAAAAAACTACAGTCTCCTGAAATCTCATCATATATTTTTTCTTCTGACCTTCATGATACTTTCAAGTAATGAGCAGTGCACCAATCAAACTTGGATGCCCACGTTTCGTTCTCCTAGGTTGAAGCATTCGTTTGCAGGAACAGTTTGAATTTTTAGGTTTCACTCTGTTTTGTCCTATATTGACAGATGCAGTTCGAACTCTAAATCAAACATGGTTTGTGCTAGCTTTTTGAAACTTGACAAAATACTGTAGTTCTACGTTCTATCTCTAAGGTTTGTTTCCTCTTGATGTAGCCTAATGCAGTTACTGGCGAATAACACTTTTATTGAAAGGGGTTGCCAAACTTCCAAAAACTAGAGTCTTCTGAAATCTCAACATATATTTTTTCATCCAATCTTCATGACACTTTCAAGTAATGATCAGTACACCAATCCCACTTGGATGCTCAAGTTTCATTCTCCTACGTTGAAGCATTCGTTTGCAGTAACAGTTTGAATTTTTAGGTTTCACTCTGTTTTCTCCTATATTGACAAATGTAGTTCAAACTCTAAATCATACACGGTTTGGGCTAGCTTCTTGAAACTTGACACAATAAAGTAGTTCTACATTCTATCCCTAAGGTTTGTTTCCTCTTGATGTAGCCTTCAGCACAGACTGGCGAATAACACTTTCAATGAAAGGCGTTGTTAGGCTGCCAAAAAACTAGAGTCTCCTGAAATCTCAACACATATTTTTTCTTCCGACCTTCATGATACTTTCAAGTAATGAGCAGTGCACCAATCAAACTTGGATGCCCAAATTTCGTTCTCCTAGGTTGAAGCATTCGTTTCCAGGAACAGTTTGAATTTTTAGGTTTCACTCTGTTTTGTCCTATATTGACAGATGCAGTTCGAACTCTAAATCAAACACGGTTTGTGCTAGCTTCTTGAATCTTGAGAAAATACTGTAGTTCTACGTTCTATCTCTAAGTTTGTTTCCTCTTCATGTAGCCTAATGCAGGGACTGGCGAATAACACTTTTATTGAAAGGGGTTGCCAAACTTCCAAAAACTAGAGTCTTCTGAAATATCAACATATATTTTTTCATCCAATCTTCATGACACTTTCAAGTAATGATCAGTACACCAATCCCACTTGGATTCCCAAGTTTTGTTCTTGTAGGTTGAAGCATTCGTTTGCAGGAAGAGTTTGAATTTTTAGGTTTCACTCTGTTTTCTCCTATATTGACAGATGCAGTTAGAACTTTAAATCAAAAACGGTTTGGGCTAGCTACTTGAAACATGACACAATAAAGTAGTTCTACGTTCTATCCCTAAGGTTTGTTTCCTCTTGATGTAGCCTTAAGCAGAGACTGGCGAATAACACATTCAATGAAAGGCGTTGTTAGGCTGCCAAAAAACTACAGTCTCCTGAAATCTCATCATATATTTTTTCTTCCGACCTTCATGATACTTTCAAGTAATGAGCAGTGCACCAATCAAACTTGGATGCCCAAGTTTCGTTCTCCTAGGTTGAAGCATTCGTTTGCAGGAACAGTTTGAATTTTTAGGTTTCACTCTGTTTTGTCCTATATTGACAGATGCAGTTCGAACTCTAAATCAAACACGGTTTGTGCTAGCTTCTTGAATCTTGACAAAATACTGTAGTTCTACGTTCTATCTCTAAGGTTTGTTTCCTCTTGATGTAGCCTAATGCAGGGACTGGCGAATAACACTTTTATTGAAAGGGGTTGCCAAACTTCCAAAAACTAGAGTCTTCTGAAATCTGAACATATATTTTTTCATCCAATCTTCATGACACTTTCAAGTAATGATCAGTACACCAATCCCACTTGGATGCTCAAGTTTCATTCTCCTACGTTGAAGCATTCGTTTGCAGTAACAGTTTGAATTTTTAGGTTTCACTCTGTTTTCTCCTATATTGACAAATGTAGTTCAAACTCTAAATCATACACGGTTTGGGCTAGCTTCTTGAAACTTGACACAATAAAGTAGTTCTACATTCTGTCCCTAAGGTTTGTTTCCTCTTGATGTAGCCTTCAGCACAGTCTGGCGAATAACACTTTCAATGAAAGGCGTTGTTAGGCTGCCAAAAAACTAGAGTCTCCTGAAATCTCAACACATATTTTTTTTCCGACCTTAATGATACTTTCAAGTAATGAGCAGTACACCAATCAAACTTGGATGCCCAAGTTTCGTTCTCCTAGGTTGATGCATTCGTTTGCAGTAACAGTTTGAATTTCTAGGTTTCACTCTGTTTTCTCCTATATTGACAGATGCAGCTAGAACTCTAAATCAAACACGGTTTGTGCTAGCTTCTTGAAACTTGACACAATAAAGTAGTTCTACGTTCTATCCCTAAGGTTTGTTTCCTCTTGATGTAGCCTTAAGCAGAGACTGGCGAATAACACATTCAATGAAAGGCGTTGTTAGGCTGCCAAAAAACTACAGTCTCCTGAAATCTCATCATATATTTTTTCTTCCGACCTTCATGATATTTTCAAGTAATGAGCAGTGCACCAATCAAACTTGGATGCCCAAGTTTCGTTCTCCTAGGTTGATGCATTCGTTTGCAGTAACAGTTTGAATTTCTAGGTTTCACTCTGTTTTCTCCTATATTGACAGATGCAGCTAGAACTCTAAATCAAACACGGTTTGTGCTAGTTTCTTGAAACTTGACACAATAAAGTACTTCTACGTTCTATCTCTAAGGTTTGTTTGCTCTTGATGTAGCCTAAAGCAGGGACTGGCGAATAACACTTATATTGAAAGGGGTTGCCAAACTTTCAAAAAACTAGAGTCTCCTGAAATCTCAACATATATTTTTTCATCCAATCTTCATGATACATTCAAGTAATGATCAGTACACCATTCCCACTTGGATGCCCAAGTTTTGTTCTTCTAGGTTGAAGCATTCGTTTGCAGGAACAGTTTGAATTGTAGGTTTCACTCTGTTTTCTTTTATATTGACAGATGCAGTTAGAACTTTAAATCAAACACGGTTTGTGCTAGCTACTTGAAACATGACACAATAAAGTAGTTCTACGTTCTATCCCTAAGGTTTGTTTCCTCTTGATGTAGCCTTAAGCAGAGACTGGCGAATAACACATTCAATGAAAGGCGTTGTTAGGCTGCCAAAAACTACAGTCTCCTGAAATCTCATCATATATTTTTTCTTCCGACCCTCATGATACTTTCACGTAATGAGCAGTGCACCAATCAAACTGGGATGCCCAAGTTTCGTTCTCCTAGGTTGAAGCATTCGTTTGCAGGAACAGTTTGAATTTTTAGGTTTCACTCTGTTTTGTATTATATTGACAGATGCAGTTCGAACTCTAAATCAAACATGGTTTGTGCTAGCTTTTTGAAACTTGACAAAATACTGTAGTTCTACGTTCTATCTCTAAGGTTTGTTTCCTCTTGATGTAGCCTAATGCAGTTACTGGCGAATAACACTTTTATTGAAAGGGGTTGCCAAACTTCCAAAAACTAGAGTCTTCTGAAATATCAACATATATTTTTTTATCCAATGTTCATGATACTATCGAGTAATGATCAGTACACCAATCCCACTTGGATGCTCAAGTTTCATTCTCCTACGTTGAAGCATTCGTTTGCAGTAACAGTTTGAATTTTTAGATTTCACTCTGTTTTCTCCTATATTGACAAATGTCGTTCAAACTCTAAATCATACACGGTTTGGGCTAGCTTCTTGAAACTTGAACACAATAAAGTAGTTCTACATTCTATCCCTAAGGTTTGTTTCCTCTTGATGTATCCTTCAGCACAGACTGGCGAATAACACTTTCAATGAAAGGCGTTGTTAGGCTGCCAAAAAACTAGAGTCTCCTGAAATCTCAACACATATTTTTTTTCCGACCTTAATGATACTTTCAAGCAATGAGCAGTACACCAATCAAACTTGGATGCCCAAGTTTCGTTCTCCTAGGATGATGCATTCGTTTGCAGTAACAGTTTGAATTTCTAGGTTTCACTCTGTTTTCTCCTATATTGACAGATGCAGCTAGAACTCTAAATCAAACACGGTTTGTGCTAGCTTCTTGAAACTTGACACAATAAAGTAGTTCTACGTTCTATCACTAAGGTTTGTTTCCTCTTGATGTAGCCTAAAGCAGGGACTGGCGAATAACACTTATATTGAAAGGGGTTGCCAAACTTTCAAAAAACTAGAGTCTCCTGAAATCTCAACATATATTTTTTCATCCAATCTTCATGATACATTCAAGTAATGATCAGTACACCATTCCCACTTGGATGCCCAAGTTTTGTTCTTCTAGGTTGAAGCATTCGTTTGCAGGAACAGTTTGAATTTTTAGGTTTCACTCTGTTTTCTCCTATATTGACAGATGCAGTTAGAACTTTAAATAAAAAACGGTTTGTGCTAGCTACTTGAAACATGACACAATAAAGTAGTTCTACGTTCTATCCCAAAGGTTTGTTTCCTCTTGATGTAGCCTTAAGCAGAGACTGGCGAATAACACATTCAATGAAAGGCGTTGTTAGGCTGCCAAAAAACTACAGTCTCCTGAAATCTCATCATATATTTTTTCTTCCGACCTTCATGATGCTTTCAAGTAATGAGCAGTGCACCAATCAAACTTGGATGCCCAAGATTTGTTCTGCTAGGTTAAAGCATTCGTTTGCAGGAACAGTTTGAATTTTAGGTTTCACTCTGTTTTGTCCTATATTGACCAGATGCAGTTCGAACTCTAAATCAAACACGGTTTGTGCTAGCTTCTTGAATCTTGACAAAGTACTGTTGTTCTACGTTCTATCTCTAAAGTTTGTTTCCTCTTCATGTATCTAATGCAGGGACTGGCGAATAACACTTTTATTGAAAGGGGTTGCCAAACTTGCAAAAACTAGAGTCTTCTGAAATCTCAACATATATTTTTTCATCCAATCTTCATGACACTTTCAAGTAATGATCAGTACACCAATCCCACTTGGATGCTCAAGTTTCATTCTCCTACGTTGAAGCATTCGTTTGCAGGAACAGTTTGAATTTTTAGGTTTCACTCTGTTTTCTCCTATATTGACAAATGCAGTTAGAACTTTAAATCAAAAACGGTTTGGGCTAGCTACTTGAAACATGACACAATAAAGTAGTTCTACTTTCTATCCCTAAGGTTTGTTTCCTCTTGATGTAGCCTTAAGCAGAGACTGGCGAATAACACATTCAATGAAAGGCGTTGTTAGGCTGCCAAAAAACTACAGTCTCCTGAAATCTCATCATATATTTTTTCTTCCGACCTTCATGATACTTTCAAGTAATGAGCAGTGCACCAATCAAACTTGGATGCCCAAGTTTCGTTCTCCTAGGTTGAAGCATTCGTTTGCAGGAACAGTTTGAATTTTTAGGTTTCACTCTGTTTTGTCCTCTATTGACAGATGCAGTTCGAACTCTAAATCAAACACGGTTTGTGCTAGCTTCTTGAATCTTGACAAAATACTGTAGTTCTACGTTCTATCTCTAAGGTTTGTTTCCTCTTCATGTAGCCTAATGCAGGGACTGGCGAATAACACTTTTATTGAAAGGGGTTGCCAAACTTCCTAAAACTAGAGTCTTCTGAAATCTCAACATATATTTTTTCATCCAATCTTCATGACACTTTCAAGTAATGATCAGTACACCAATCCCACTTGGATGCTCAAGTTTCATTCTCCTACGTTGAAGCATTCGTTTGCAGGAACAGTTTGAATTTTTAGGTTTCACTCTGTTTTCTCCTATATTGACAGATGCAGTTAGAACTTTAAATCAAACACGGTTTGTGCTAGCTACTTGAAACATGACACAATAAAGTAGTTCTTCGTTCTATCCCTAAGGTTTGTTTCCTCTTGATGTAGCCTTAAGCAGAGACTGGCGAATAACACATTCAATGAAAGGCGTTGTTAGGCTGCCAAAAAACTACAGTCTCCTGAAATCTCATCATATATTTTTTCTTCTGACCTTCATGATACTTTCAAGTAATGAGCAGTGCACCAATCAAACTTGGATGCCCACGTTTCGTTCTCCTAGGTTGAAGCATTCGTTTGCAGGAACAGTTTGAATTTTTAGGTTTCACTCTGTTTTGTCCTATATTGACAGATGCAGTTCGAACTCTAAATCAAACATGGTTTGTGCTAGCTTTTTGAAACTTGACAAAATACTGTAGTTCTACGTTCTATCTCTAAGGTTTGTTTCCTCTTGATGTAGCCTAATGCAGTTACTGGCGAATAACACTTTTATTGAAAGGGGTTGCCAAACTTCCAAAAACTAGAGTCTTCTGAAATCTCAACATATATTTTTTCATCCAATCTTCATGACACTTTCAAGTAATGATCAGTACACCAATCCCACTTGGATGCTCAAGTTTCATTCTCCTACGTTGAAGCATTCGTTTGCAGTAACAGTTTGAATTTTTAGGTTTCACTCTGTTTTCTCCTATATTGACAAATGTAGTTCAAACTCTAAATCATATACGGTTTGGGCTAGCTTCTTGAAACTTGACACAATAAAGTAGTTCTACATTCTATCCCTAAGGTTTGTTTCCTCTTGATGTAGCCTTCAGCACAGACTGGCGAATAACACTTTCAATGAAAGGCGTTGTTAGGCTGCCAAAAAACTAGAGTCTCCTGAAATCTCAACACATATTTTTTCTTCCGACCTTCATGATACTTTCAAGTAATGAGCAGTGCACCAATCAAACTTGGATGCCCAAATTTCGTTCTCCTAGGTTGAAGCATTCGTTTCCAGGAACAGTTTGAATTTTTAGGTTTCACTCTGTTTTGTCCTATATTGACAGATGCAGTTCGAACTCTAAATCAAACACGGTTTGTGCTAGCTTCTTGAATCTTGAGAAAATACTGTAGTTCTACGTTCTATCTCTAAGTTTGTTTCCTCTTCATGTAGCCTAATGCAGGGACTGGCGAATAACACTTTTATTGAAAGGGGTTGCCAAACTTCCAAAAACTAGAGTCTTCTGAAATATCAACATATATTTTTTCATCCAATCTTCATGACACTTTCAAGTAATGATCAGTACACCAATCCCACTTGGATTCCCAAGTTTTGTTCTTGTAGGTTGAAGCATTCGTTTGCAGGAACAGTTTGAATTTTTAGGTTTCACTCTGTTTTCTCCCTATATTGACAGATGCAGTTAGAACTTTAAATCAAAAACGGTTTGGGCTAGCTACTTGAAACATGACACAATAAAGTAGTTCTACGTTCTATCCCTAAGGTTTGTTTCCTCTTGATGTAGCCTTAAGCAGAGACTGGCGAATAACACATTCAATGAAAGGCGTTGTTAGGCTGCCAAAAAACTACAGTCTCCTGAAATCTCATCATATATTTTTCTTCCGACCTTCATGATACTTTCAAGTAATGAGCAGTGCACCAATCAAACTTGGATGCCCAAGTTTCGTTCTCCTAGGTTGAAGCATTCGTTTGCAGGAACAGTTTGAATTTTTAGGTTTCACTCTGTTTTGTCCTATATTGACAGATGCAGTTCGAACTCTAAATCAAACACGGTTTGTGCTAGCTTCTTGAATCTTGACAAAATACTGTAGTTCTACGTTCTATCTCTAAGGTTTGTTTCCTCTTGATGTAGCCTAATGCAGGGACTGGCGAATAACACTTTTATTGAAAGGGGTTGCCAAACTTCCAAAAACTAGAGTCTTCTGAAATCTGAACATATATTTTTTCATCCAATCTTCATGACACTTTCAAGTAATGATCAGTACACCAATCCCACTTGGATGCTCAAGTTTCATTCTCCTACGTTGAAGCATTCGTTTGCAGTAACAGTTTGAATTTTTAGGTTTCACTCTGTTTTCTCCTATATTGACAAATGTAGTTCAAACTCTAAATCATACACGGTTTGGGCTAGCTTCTTGAAACTTGACACAATAAAGTAGTTCTACATTCTGTCCCTAAGGTTTGTTTCCTCTTGATGTAGCCTTCAGCACAGTCTGGCGAATAACACTTTCAATGAAAGGCGTTGTTAGGCTGCCAAAAAACTAGAGTCTCCTGAAATCTCAACACATATTTTTTTTCCGACCTTAATGATACTTTCAAGTAATGAGCAGTACACCAATCAAACTTGGATGCCCAAGTTTCGTTCTCCTAGGTTGATGCATTCGTTTGCAGTAACAGTTTGAATTTCTAGGTTTCACTCTGTTTTCTCCTATATTGACAGATGCAGCTAGAACTCTAAATCAAACACGGTTTGTGCTAGCTTCTTGAAACTTGACACAATAAAGTAGTTCTACGTTCTATCCCTAAGGTTTGTTTCCTCTTGATGTAGCCTTAAGCAGAGACTGGCGAATAACACATTCAATGAAAGGCGTTGTTAGGCTGCCAAAAAACTACAGTCTCCTGAAATCTCATCATATATTTTTTCTTCCGACCTTCATGATATTTTCAAGTAATGAGCAGTGCACCAATCAAACTTGGATGCCCAAGTTTCGTTCTCCTTGGTTGATGCATTCGTTTGCAGTAACAGTTTGAATTTCTAGGTTTCACTCTGTTTTCTCCTATATTGACAGATGCAGCTAGAACTCTAAATCAAACACGGTTTGTGCTAGCTTCTTGAAACTTGACACAATAAAGTACTTCTACGTTCTATCTCTAAGGTTTGTTTGCTCTTGATGTAGCCTAAAGCAGGGACTGGCGAATAACACTTATATTGAAAGGGGTTGCCAAACTTTCAAAAAACTAGAGTCTCCTGAAATCTCAACATATATTTTTTCATCCAATCTTCATGATACATTCAAGTAATGATCAGTACACCATTCCCACTTGGATGCCCAAGTTTTGTTCTTCTAGGTTGAAGCATTCGTTTGCAGGAACAGTTTGAATTTGTAGGTTTCACTCTGTTTTCTTTTATATTGACAGATGCAGTTAGAATTTTAAATCAAACACGGTTTGTGCTAGCTACTTGAAACATGACACAATAAAGTAGTTCTACGTTCTATCCCTAAGGTTTGTTTCCTCTTGATGTAGCCTTAAGCAGAGACTGGCGAATAACACATTCAATGAAAGGCGTTGTTAGGCTGCCAAAAAACTACAGTCTCCTGAAATCTCATCATATATTTTTTCTTCCGACCCTCATGATACTTTCACGTAATGAGCAGTGCACCAATCAAACTTGGATGCCCAAGTTTCGTTCTCCTAGGTTGAAGCATTCGTTTGCAGGAACAGTTTGAATTTTTAGGTTTCACTCTGTTTTGTATTATATTGACAGATGCAGTTCGAACTCTAAATCAAACATGGTTTGTGCTAGCTTTTTGAAACTTGACAAAATACTGTAGTTCTACGTTCTATCTCTAAGGTTTGTTTCCTCTTGATGTAGCCTAATGCAGTTACTGGCGAATAACACTTTTATTGAAAGGGGTTGCCAAACTTCCAAAAACTAGAGTCTTCTGAAATATCAACATATATTTTTTTATCCAATGTTCATGATACTATCGAGTAATGATCAGTACACCAATCCCACTTGGATGCTCAAGTTTCATTCTCCTACGTTGAAGCATTCGTTTGCAGTAACAGTTTGAATTTTTAGATTTCACTCTGTTTTCTCCTATATTGACAAATGTCGTTCAAACTCTAAATCATACACGGTTTGGGCTAGCTTCTTGAAACTTGACACAATAAAGTAGTTCTACATTCTATCCCTAAGGTTTGTTTCCTCTTGATGTATCCTTCAGCACAGACTGGCGAATAACACTTTCAATGAAAGGCGTTGTTAGGCTGCCAAAAAACTAGAGTCTCCTGAAATCTCAACACATATTTTTTTTCCGACCTTAATGATACTTTCAAGCAATGAGCAGTACACCAATCAAACTTGGATGCCCAAGTTTCGTTCTCCTAGGATGATGCATTCGTTTGCAGTAACAGTTTGAATTTCTAGGTTTCACTCTGTTTTCTCCTATATTGACAGATGCAGCTAGAACTCTAAATCAAACACGGTTTGTGCTAGCTTCTTGAAACTTGACACAATAAAGTAGTTCTACGTTCTATCACTAAGGTTTGTTTCCTCTTGATGTAGCCTAAAGCAGGGACTGGCGAATAACAATTATATTGAAAGGGGTTGCCAAACTTTCAAAAACTAGAGTCTCCTGAAATCTCAACATATATTTTTTCATCCAATCTTCATGATACATTCAAGTAATGATCAGTACACCATTCCCACTTGGATGCCCAAGTTTTGTTCTTCTAGGTTGAAGCATTCGTTTGCAGGAACAGTTTGAATTTTTAGGTTTCACTCTGTTTTCTCCTATATTGACAGATGCAGTTAGAACTTTAAATAAAAAACGGTTTGTGCTAGCTACTTGAAACATGACACAATAAAGTAGTTCTACGTTCTATCCCAAAGGTTTGTTTCCTCTTGATGTAGCCTTAAGCAGAGACTGGCGAATAACACATTCAATGAAAGGCGTTGTTAGGCTGCCAAAAAACTACAGTCTCCTGAAATCTCATCATATATTTTTTCTTCCGACCTTCATGATGCTTTCAAGTAATGAGCAGTGCACCAATCAAACTTGGATGCCCAAGATTTGTTCTGCTAGGTTAAAGCATTCGTTTGCAGGAACAGTTTGAATTTTTAGGTTTCACTCTGTTTTGTCCTATATTGACAGATGCAGTTCGAACTCTAAATCAAACACGGTTTGTGCTAGCTTCTTGAATCTTGACAAAGTACTGTTGTTCTACGTTCTATCTCTAAGGTTTGTTTCCTCTTCATGTATCTAATGCAGGGACTGGCGAATAACACTTTTATTGAAAGGGGTTGCCAAACTTGCAAAAACTAGAGTCTTCTGAAATCTCAACATATATTTTTTCATCCAATCTTCATGACACTTTCGAGTAATGATCAGTACACCAATCCCACTTGGATGCTCAAGTTTCATTCTCCTACGTTGAAGCATTCGTTTGCAGGAACAGTTTGAATTTTTAGGTTTCACTCTGTTTTCTAATATATTGACAGATGCAGTTAGAAGTTTAAATCAAACACGGTTTGTGCTAGCTACTTGAAACATGACACAATAAAGTAGTTCTACGTTCTATCCCTAAGGTTTGTTTCCTCTTGATGTAGCCTTAAGCAGAGACTGGCGAATAACACATTCAATGAAAGGCGTTGTTAGGCTGCCAAAAAACTACAGTCTCCTGAAATCTCATCATATATTTCTTCTTCCGACCTTCATGATACTTTCAAGCAATGAGCAGTGCACCAATCAAACTTGGATGCCCAAGTTTCGTTCTCCTAGGTTGAAGCATTCGTTTGCAGGAACAGTTTGAATTTTTAGGTTTCACTCTGTTTTGTCCTATATTGACAGATGCAGTTCGAACTCTAAATCAAACACGGTTTGTGCTAGCTTCTTGAATCTTGAGAAAATACTGTAGTTCTACGTTCTATCTCTAAGGTTTGTTTCCTCTTCATGTAGCCTAATGCAGGGACTGGCGAATAACACTTTTATTGAAAGGGGTTGCCAAACTTCCAAAAACTAGAGTCTTCTGAAATATCAACATATATTTTTTCATCCAATCTTCATGACACTTTCAAGTAATGATCAGTACACCAATCCCACTTGGATGCTCAAGGTTCATTCTCCTACGTTGAAGCATTCGTTTGCAGGAACAGTTTGAATTTTTAGGTTTCACTCTGTTTTCTCCTATATTGACAGATGCAGTTAGAACTTTAAATCAAAAACGGTTTGGGCTAGCTACTTGAAACATGACACAATAAAGTAGTTCTACTTTCTATCTCTAAAGTTTGTTTCCTCTTGATGTAGCCTTAAGCAGAGACTGGCGAATAACACATTCAATGAAAGGCGTTGTTAGGCTGCCAAAAAACTACAGTCTCCTGAAATCTCATCATATATTTTTTCTTCCGACCTTCATGATACTTTCAAGTAATGAGCAGTGCACCAATCAAACTTGGATGCCCAAGTTTCGTTCTCCTAGGTTGAAGCATTCGTTTGCAGGAACAGTTTGAATTTTTAGGTTTCACTCTGTTTTGTCCTATATTGACAGATGCAGTTCGAACTCTAAATCAAACACGGTTTGTGCTAGCTTCTTGAATCTTGACAAAATACTGTAGTTCTACGTTCTATCTCTAAGGTTTGTTTCCTCTTGATGTAGCCTAATGCAGGGACTGGCGAATAACACTTTTATTGAAAGGGGTTGCCAAACTTCCAAAAACTAGAATCTTCTGACATCTGAACATATATTTTTTCATCCAATCTTCATGACACTTTCAAGTAATGATCAGTACACCAATCCCACTTGGATGCTCAAGTTTCATTCTCCTACGTTGAAGCATTCGTTTGCAGTAACAGTTTGAATTTTTAGGTTTCACTCTGTTTTCTCCTTTATTGACAAATTAGTTCAAACTCTAAATCATACACGGTTTGGGCTAGCTTCTTGAAACTTGACACAATAAAGTAGTTCTACATTCTGTCCCTAAGGTTTGTTTCCTCTTGATGTAGCCTTCAGCACAGACTAGCGAATAACACTTTCAATGAAAGGCGTTTTTAGGCTGCCAAAAAACTAGAGTCTCCTGAAATCTCAACACATATTTTTTTTCCGACCTTAATGATACTTTCAAGTAATGAGCAGTACACCAATCAAACTTGGATGCCCAAGTTTCGTTCTCCTAGGTTGATGCATTCGTTTGCAGTAACAGTTTGAATTTCTAGGTTTCACTCTGTTTTCTCCTATATTGACAGATGCAGCTAGAACTCTAAATCAAACACGGTTTGTGCTAGCTTCTTGAAACTTGACAAAATACTGTAGTTCTACGTTCTATCTCTAAGGTTTGTTTCCTCTTGATGTAGCCTAAAGCAGGGACTGGCGAATAACACTTATATTGAAAGGGGTTGCCAAACTTTCAAAAAACCTGAGTCTCCTGAAATCTCAACATATATTTTTTCATCCAATCTTCATGATACATTCAAGTAATGATCAGTACACCATTCCCACTTGGATGCCCAAGTTTTGTTCTTCTAGGTTGAAGCATTCGTTTGCAGGAACAGTTTGAATTTTTAGGTTTCACTCTGTTTTCTCCTATATTGACAGATGCAGTTAGAACTTTAAATCAAACACGGTTTGTGCTAGCTACTTGAAACATGACACAATAAAGTAGTTCTACGTTCTATCCCTAAGGTTTGTTTCCTCTTGATGTAGCCTTAAGCAGAGACTGGCGAATAACACATTCAATGAAAGGCGTTGTTAGGCTGCCAAAAATCTACAGTCTCCTGAAATCTCATCATATATTTTTTCTTCCGACCTTCATGATGCTTTCAAGTAATGAGCAGTGCACCAATCAAACTTGGATGCCCAAGATTTGTTCTGCTAGGTTTAAAGCATTCGTTTGCAGGAACAGTTTGAATTTTTAGGTTTCACTCTGTTTTGTCCTATATTGACAGATGCAGTTCGAACTCTAAATCAAACACGGTTTGTGCTAGCTTCTTGAATCTTGACAAAGTACTGTTGTTCTACGTTCTATCTCTAAGGTTTGTTTCCTCTTCATGTATCTAATGCAGGGACTGGCGAATAACACTTTTATTGAAAGGGGTTGCCAAACTTGCAAAAACTAGAGTCTTCTGAAATCTCAACATATATTTTTTCATCCAATCTTCATGACACTTTCGAGTAATGATCAGTACACCAATCCCACTTGGATGCTCAAGTTTCATTCTCCTACGTTGAAGCATTCGTTTGCAGTAACAGTTTGAATTTTTAGATTTCACTCTGTTTTCTCCTATATTGACAAATGTCGTTCAAACTCTAAATCATACACGGTTTGGGCTAGCTTCTTGAAACTTGACACAATAAAGTAGTTCTACATTCTATCCCTAAGGTTTGTTTCTTCTTGATGTATCCTTCAGCACAGACTGGCGAATAACACTTTCAATGAAAGGTGTTGTTAGGCTGCCAAAAAACTAGAGTCTCCTGAAATCTCAACACATATTTTTTTTCCGACCTTAATGATACTTTCAAGTAATGAGCAGTACACCAATCAAACTTGGATGCCCAAGTTTCGTTCTCCTAGGTTGATGCATTCGTTTGCAGTAACAGTTTGAATTTCTAGGTTTCACTCTGTTTTCTCCTATATTGACAGATGCAGCTAGAACTCTAAATCAAACACGGTTTGTGCTAGCTTCTTGAAACTTGACACAATAAAGTAGTTCTACGTTCTATCTCTAAGGTTTGTTTCCTCTTGATGTAGCCTAAAGCAGGGACTGGCGAATAACACTTATATTGAAAGGGGTTGCCAAACTTTCAAAAAACTAGAGTCTCCTGAAATCTCAACATATATTTTTTCATCCAATCTTCATGATACATTCAAGTAATGATCAGTACACCATTGCCACTTGGATGCCCAAGGTTTGTTCTTCTAGGTTGAAGCATTCGTTTGCAGGAACAGTTTGAATTTTTAGGTTTCACTCTGTTTTCTCCTATATTGACAGATGCAGTTAGAACTTTAAATAAAAAACGGTTTGTGCTAGCTACTTGAAACATGACACAATAAAGTAGTTCTACGTTCTATCCCTAAGGTTTGTTTCCTCTTGATGTAGCCTTAAGCAGAGACTGGCGAATAACACATTCAATGAAAGGCGTTGTTAGGCTGCCAAAAAACTACAGTCTCCTGGAATCTCATCATATATTTTTTCTTCCGACCTTCATGATGCTTTCAAGTAATGAGCAGTGCACCAATCAAACTTGGATGCCCAAGATTTGTTCTGCTAGGTTAAAGCATTCGTTTGCAGGAACAGTTTGAATTTTTAGGTTTCACTCTGTTTTGTCCTATATTGACAGATGCAGTTCGAACTCTAAATCAAACACGGTTTGTGCTAGCTTCTTGAATCTTGACAAAGTACTGTTGTTCTACGTTCTATCTCTAAGGTTTGTTTCCTCTTCATGTATCTAATGCAGGGACTGGCGAATAACACTTTTATTGAAAGGGGTTGCCAAACTTGCAAAAACTAGAGTCTTCTGAAATCTCAACATATATTTTTTCATCCAATCTTCATGACACTTTCGAGTAATGATCAGTACACCAATCCCACTTGGATGCTCAAGTTTCATTCTCCTACGTTGAAGCATTCGTTTGCAGGAACAGTTTGAATTTTTAGGTTTCACTCTGTTTTCTAATATATTGACAGATGCAGTTAGAAGTTTAAATCAAACATGGTTTGTGCTAGCTACTTGAAACATGACACAATAAAGTAGTTCTACGTTCTATCCCTAAGGTTTGTTTCCTCTTGATGTAGCCTTAAGCAGAGACTGGCGAATAACACATTCAATGAAAGGCGTTGTTAGGCTGCCAAAAAACTACAGTCTCCTGAAATCTCATCATATATTTCTTCTTCCGACCTTCATGATACTTTCAAGCAATGAGCAGTGCACCAATCAAACTTGGATGCCCAAGTTTCGTTCTCCTAGGTTGAAGCATTCGTTTGCAGGAACAGTTTGAATTTTTAGGTTTCACTCTGTTTTGTCCTATATTGACAGATGCAGTTCGAACTCTAAATCAAACACGGTTTGTGCTAGCTTCTTGAATCTTGTGAAAATACTGTAGTTCTACATTCTATCTCTAAGGTTTGTTTCCTCTTCATGTAGCCTAATGCAGGGACTGGCGAATAACACTTTTATTGAAAGGGGTTGCCAAACTTCCAAAAACTAGAGTCTTCTGAAATCTCAACATATATTTTTTCATCCAATCTTCATGACACTTTCAAGTAATGATCAGTACACCAATCCCACTTGGATGCTCAAGTTTCATTCTCCTACGTTGAAGCATTCGTTTGCAGGAACAGTTTGAATTTTTAGGTTTCACTCTGTTTTCTCCTATATTGACAGATGCAGTTAGAACTTTAAATCAAAAACGGTTTGGGCTAGCTACTTGAAACATGACACAATAAAGTAGTTCTACTTTCTATCCCTAAGGTTTGTTTCCTCTTGATGTAGCCTTAAGCAGAGACTGGCGAATAACACATTCAATGAAAGGCGTTGTTAGGCTGCCAAAAAACTACAGTCTCCTGAAATCTCATCATATATTTTTTCTTCCGACCTTCATGATACTTTCAAGTAATGAGCAGTGCACCAATCAAACTTGGATGCCCAAGTTTCGTTCTCCTAGGTTGAAGCATTCGTTTGCAGGAACAGTTTGAATTTTTAGGTTTCACTCTGTTTTGTCCTCTATTGACAGATGCAGTTCGAACTCTAAATCAAACACGGTTTGTGCTAGCTTCTTGAATCTTGACAAAATACTGTAGTTCTACGTTCTATCTCTAAGGTTTGTTTCCTCTTCATGTAGCCTAATGCAGGGACTGGCGAATAACACTTTTATTGAAAGGGGTTGCCAAACTTCCAAAAACTAGAGTCTTCTGAAATCTCAACATATATTTTTTCATCCAATCTTCATGACACTTTCAAGTAATGATCAGTACACCAATCCCACTTGGATGCTCAAGTTTCATTCTCCTACGTTGAAGCATTCGTTTGCAGGAACAGTTTGAATTTTTAGGTTTCACTCTGTTTTCTCCTATATTGACACATGCAGTTAGAACTTTAAATCAAACACGGTTTGTGCTAGCTACTTGATACATGACACAATAAAGTAGTTCTACGTTCTATCCCTAAGGTTTGTTTCCTCTTGATGTAGCCTTAAGCAGAGACTGGCGAATAACACATTCAATGAAAGGCGTTGTTAGGCTGCCAAAAAACTACAGTCTCCTGAAATCTCATCATATATTTTTTCTTCTGACCTTCATGATACTTTCAAGTAATGAGCAGTGCACCAATCAAACTTGGATGCCCAAGTTTCGTTCTCCTAGGTTGAAGCATTCGTTTGCAGGAACAGTTTGAATTTTTAGGTTTCACTCTGTTTTGTCCTATATTTACAGATGCAGTTCGAACTCTAAATCATACACGGTTTGTGCGAGCTTCTTGAATCTTGACAAAATACTGTAGTTCTACGTTCTATCTCTAAGGTTTGTTTCCTCTTGATGTAGCCTAATGCAGGGACTGGCGAATAACACTTTTATTGAAAGGGGTTGCCAAACTTCCAAAAACTAGAGTCTTCTGAAATCTCAACATATATTTTTTCATCCAATCTTCATGACACTTTCAAGTAATGATCAGTACACCAATCCCACTTGGATGCTCAAGTTTCATTCTCCTACGTTTAAGCATTCGTTTGCGGTAACAGTTTGAATTTTTAGGTTTCACTCTGTTTTCTCCTATATTGACAAATGTAGTTCAAACTCTAAATCATACACAGTTTGGGCTAGCTTCTTGAAACTTGACACAATAAAGTAGTTCTACATTCTATCCCTAAGGTTTGTTTCCTCTTGATGTAGCCTTCAGCACAGACTGGCGAATAACACTTTCAATGAAAGGCGTTGTTAGGCTGCCAAAAAACTAGAGTCTCCTGAAATCTCAACACATATTTTTTCTTCCGACCTTCATGATACTTTCAAGTAATGAGCAGTGCACCAATCAAACTTGGATGCCCAAGTTTCGTTCTCCTCAGGAACAGTTTGAATTTTTAGGTTTCACTCTGTTTTGTCCTATATTGACAGATGCAGTTCGAACTCTAAATCAAACACGGTTTGTGCTAGCTTCTTGAATCTTGAGAAAATACTGTAGTTCTACGTTCTATCTCTAAGGTTTGTTTCCTCTTCATGTAGCCTAATGCAGGGACTGGCGAATAACACTTTTATTGAAAGGGGTTGCCAAACTTCCAAAAACTAGAGTCTTCTGAAATATCAACATATATTTTTTCATCCAATCTTCATGACACTTTCAAGTAATGATCAGTACACCAATCCCACTTGGATTCCCAAGTTTTGTTCTTGTAGGTTGAAGCATTCGTTTGCAGGAACAGTTTGAATTTTTAGGTTTCACTCTGTTTTCTCCTATATTGACAGATGCAGTTAGAACTTTAAATCAAAAACGGTTTGGGCTAGCTACTTGAAACATGACACAATAAAGTAGTTCTACGTTCTATCCCTAAGGTTTGTTTCCTCTTGATGTAGCCTTAAGCAGAGACTGGCGAATAACACATTCAATGAAAGGCGTTGTTAGGCTGCCAAAAAACTACAGTCTCCTGAAATCTCATCATATATTTTTTCTTCCGACCTTCATGATTCTTTCAAGTAATGAGCAGTGCACCAATCAAACTTGGATGCCCAAATTCGTTCTCCTAGGTTGAAGCATTCGTTTGCAGGAACAGTTTGAATTTTTAGATTTCACTCTGTTTTCTCCTATATTGACAAATGTCGTTCAAACTCTAAATCATACACGGTTTGGGCTAGCTTCTTGAAACTTGACACAATAAAGTAGTTCTACATTCTATCCCTAAGGTTTGTTTCCTCTTGATGTATCCTTCAGCACAGACTGGCGAATAACACTTTCAATGAAAGGCGTTGTTAGGCTGCCAAAAAACTAGAGTCTCCTGAAATCTCAACACATATTTTTTTTCCGACCTTAATGATACTTTCAAGTAATGAGCAGTACACCAATCAAACTTGGATGCCCAAGTTTCGTTCTCCTAGATTGATGCATTCGTTTGCAGTAACAGTTTGAATTTCTAGGTTTCACTCTGTTTTCTCCTATATTGACAGATGCAGCTAGAACTCTAAATCAAACACGGTTTGTGCTAGCTTCTTGAAACTTGACACAATAAAGTAGTTCTACGTTCTATCTCTAAGGTTTGTTTCCTCTTGATGTAGCCTAAAGCAGGGACTGGCGAATAACACTTATATTGAAAGGGGTTGCCAAACTTTCAAAAAACTAGAGTCTCCTGAAATCTCAACATATATTTTTTCATCCAATCTTCATGATACATTCAAGTAATGATCAGTACACCATTCCCACTTGGATGCCCAAGTTTTGTTCTTCTAGGTTGAAGCATTCGTTTGCAGGAACAGTTTGAATTTTTAGGTTTCACTCTGTTTTCTCCTATATTGACAGATGCAGTTAGAACTTTAAATAAAAAACGGTTTGTGCTAGCTACTTGAAACATGACACAATAAAGTAGTTCTACGTTCTATCCCTAAGGTTTGTTTCCTCTTGATGTAGCCTTAAGCAGAGACTGGCGAATAACACATTCAATGAAAGGCGTTGTTAGGCTGCCAAAAAACTACAGTCTCCTGAAATCTCATCATATATTTTTTCTTCCGACCTTCATGATGCTTTCAAGTAATGAGCAGTGCACCAATCAAACTTGGATGCCCAAGATTTGTTCTGCTAGGTTAAAGCATTCGTTTGCAGGAACAGTTTGAATTTTTAGGTTTCACTCTGTTTTGTCCTATATTGACAGATGCAGTTCGAACTCTAAATCAAACACGGTTTGTGCTAGCTTCTTGAATCTTGACAAAGTACTGTTGTTCTACGTTCTATCTCTAAGGTTTGTTTCCTCTTCATGTATCTAATGCAGGGACTGGCGAATAACACTTTTATTGAAAGGGGTTGCCAAACTTGCAAAAACTAGAGTCTTCTGAAATCTCAACATATATTTTTTCATCCAATCTTCATGACACTTTCGAGTAATGATCAGTACACCAATCCCACTTGGATGCTCAAGTTTCATTCTCCTACGTTGAAGCATTCGTTTGCAGGAACAGTTTGAATTTTTAGGTTTCACTCTGTTTTCTAATATATTGACAGATGCAGTTAGAAGTTTAAATCAAACACGGTTTGTGCTAGCTACTTGAAACATGACACAATAAAGTAGTTCTACGTTCTATCCCTAAGGTTTGTTTCCTCTTGATGTAGCCTTAAGCAGAGACTGGCGAATAACACATTCAATGAAAGGCGTTGTTAGGCTGCGAAAAAACTACAGTCTCCTGAAATCTCATCATATATTTCTTCTTCCGACCTTCATGATACTTTCAAGCAATGAGCAGTGCACCAATCAAACTTGGATGCCCAAGTTTCGTTCTCCTAGGTTGAAGCATTCGTTTGCAGGAACAGTTTGAATTTTTAGGTTTCACTCTGTTTTGTCCTATATTGACAGATGCAGTTCGAACTCTAAATCAAACACGGTTTGTGCTAGCTTCTTGAATCTTGAGAAAACACTGTAGTTCTACGTTCTATCTCTAAGGTTTGTTTCCTCTTCATGTAGCCTAATGCAGGGACTGGCGAATAACACTTTTATTGAAAGGGGTTGCCAAACTTCCAAAAACTAGAGTCTTCTGAAATCTCAACATATATTTTTTCATCCAATCTTCTTGACACTTTCAAGTAATGATCAGTACACCAATCCCACTTGGATGCTCAAGTTTCATTCTCCTACGTTGAAGCATTCGTTTGCAGGAACAGTTTGAATTTTTAGGTTTCACTCTGTTTTCTCCTATATTGACAGATGCAGTTAGAACTTTAAATCAAAAACGGTTTGGGCTAGCTACTTGAAACATGACACAATAAAGTAGTTCTACTTTCTATCTCTAAGGTTTGTTTCCTCTTGATGTAGCCTTAAGCAGAGACTGGCGAATAACACATTCAATGAAAGGCGTTGTTAGGCTGCCAAAAAACTACAGTCTCCTGAAATCTCATCATATATTTTTTCTTCCGACCTTCATGATACTTTCAAGTAATGAGCAGTGCACCAATCAAACTTGGATGCCCAAGTTTCGTTCTCCTAGGTTGAAGCATTCGTTTGCAGGAACAGTTTGAATTTTTAGGTTTCACTCTGTTTTGTCGTCTATTGACAGATGCAGTTCGAACTCTAAATCAAACACGGTTTGTGCTAGCTTCTTGAATCTTGACAAAATACTGTAGTTCTACGTTCTATCTCTAAGGTTTGTTTCCTCTTGATGTAGCCTAATGCAGGGACTGGCGAATAACACTTTTATTGAAAGGGGTTGCCAAACTTCCAAAAACTAGAGTCTTCTGAAATCTGAACATATATTTTTTCATCCAATCTTCATGACACTTTCAAGTAATGATCAGTACACCAATCCCACTTGGATGCTCAAGTTTCATTCTCCTACGTTGAAGCATTCGTTTGCAGTAACAGTTTGAATTTTTAGGTTTCACTCTGTTTTCTCCTATATTGACAAATGTAGTTCAAACTCTAAATCATACACGGTTTGGGCTAGCTTCTTGAAACTTGACACAATAAAGTAGTTCTACATTCTGTCCCTAAGGTTTGTTTCCTCTTGATGTAGCCTTCAGCACAGACTGGCGAATAACACTTTCAATGAAAGGCGTTGTTAGGCTGCCAAAAAAAATAGAGTCTCCTGAAATCTCAACACATATTTTTTTTCCGACCTTAATGATACTTTCAAGTAATGAGCAGTACACCAATCAAACTTGGATGCCCAAGTTTCGTTCTCCTAGGTTGATGCATTCGTTTGCAGTAACAGTTTGAATTTCTAGGTTTCACTCTGTTTTCTCCTATATTGACAGATGCAGCTAGAACTCTAAATCAAACACGGTTTGTGCTAGCTTCTTGAAACTTGACAAAATACTGTAGTTCTACGTTCTATCTCAAAGGTTTGTTTCCTCTTGATGTAGCCTAAAGCAGGGACTGGCGAATAACACTTATATTGAAAGGGGTTGCCAAACTTTCAAAAAACCTGAGTCTCCTGAAATCTCAACATATATTTTTTCATCCAATCTTCATGATACATTCAAGTAATGATCAGTACACCATTCCCACTTGGATGCCCAAGTTTTGTTCTTCTAGGTTGAAGCATTCATTTGCAGGAACAGTTTGAATTTTTAGGTTTCACTCTGTTTTCTCCTATATTGACAGATGCAGTTAGAACTTTAAATCAAACACGGTTTGTGCTAGCTACTTGAAACATGACACAATAAAGTAGTTCTACGTTCTATCCCTAAGGTTTGTTTCCTCTTGATGTAGCCTTAAGCAGAGACTGGCGAATAACACATTCAATGAAAGGCGTTGTTAGGCTGCCAAAAATCTACAGTCTCCTGAAATCTCATCATATATTTTTTCTTCCGACCTTCATGATACTTTCACGTAATGAGCAGTGCACCATTCAAACTTGGATGCCCACGTTTCGTTCTCCTAGGTTGAAGCATTCGTTTGCAGGAACAGTTTGAATTTTTAGGTTTCACTCTGTTTTGTCCTATATTGACAGATGCATTTCGAACTCTAAATCAAACACGTTTTATGCTAGCTTCTTGAATCTTGACAAAATACTGTAGTTCTACGTTCTATCTCTAAGGTTTGTTTCCTCTTCATGTAGCCTAATGCAGGGACTGGCGAATAACACTTTTATTGAAAGGGGTTGCCAAACTTCCAAAAACTAGAGTCTTCTGAAATCTCAACATATATTTTTTCATCCAATCTTCATGACACTTTCAAGTAATGATCAGTACACCAATCCCACTTGGATGCTCAAGTTTCATTCTCCTACGTTGAAGCATTCGTTTGCAGTACCAGTTTGAATTTTTAGGTTTCAATCTGTTTTCTCCTATATTGACAAATGTATTTCAAACTCTAAATCATACACGGTTTGGGCTAGCTTCTTGAAACTTGATACAATAAAGTAGTTCTACATTCTATCCCTAAGGTTTGTTTCCTCTTGATGTATCCTTCAGCACAGACTGGCGAATAACACTTTCAATGAAAGGCGTTGTTAGGCTGCCAAAAAACTAGAGTCTCCTGAAATCTCAACACATATTTTTTTTCCGACCTTAATGATACTTTCAAGTAATGAGCAGTACACCAATCAAACTTGGATGCCCAAGTTTCGTTCTCCTAGGTTGATGCATTCGTTTGCAGTAACAGCTTGAATTTCTAGGTTTCACTCTGTTTTCTCCTATATTGACAGATGCAGCTAGAACTCTAAATCAAACACGGTTTGTGCTAGCTTCTTGAAACTTGACACAATAAAGTAGTTCTACGTTCTATCTCCAAGGTTTGTTTCCTCTTGATGTGGCCTAAAGCAGGGACTGGCGAATAACACTTATATTGAAAGGGGTTGCCAAACTTTCAAAAAACTAGAGTCTCCTGAAATCTCAACATATATTTTTTCATCCAATCTTCATGATACATTCAAGTAATGATCAGTACACCATTCCCACTTGGATGCCCAAGTTTTGTTCTTCTAGGTTGAAGCATTCGTTTGCAGGAACAGTTTGAATTTTTAGGTTTCACTCTGTTTTCTCCTATATTGACAGATGCAGTTAGAACTTTAAATCAAACACGGTTTGTGCTAGCTACTTGAACATGACACAATAAAGTAGTTCTACGTTCTATCCCTAAGGTTTGTTTCCTCTTGATGTAGCCTTAAGCAGAGACTGGCGAATAACACATTCAATGAAAGGCGTTGTTAGGCTGCCAAAAAACTACAGTCTCCTGAAATCTCATCATATATTTTTTCTTCCGACCTTTATGATACTTTCAAGTAATGAGCAGTGCACCAATCAAACTTGGATGCCCACGTTTCGTTCTCCTAGGTTGAAGCATTCGTTTGCACTAACAGTTTGAATTTTTAGGTTTCACTCTGTTTTGTCCTATATTGACAGATGCAGTTCGAACTTTAAATCAAACACGGTTTGTGCTAGCTTCTTGAATCTTGACAAAATACTGTAGTTCTACGTTCTATCTCTAAGGTTTGTTTCCTCTTCATGTAGCCTAATGCAGGGACTGGCGAATAACACTTTTATTTAAAGGGGTTGCCAAACTTCCAAAAACTAGAGTCTTCTGAAATCTCAACATATATTTTTTCATCCAAACTTCATGACACTTTCAAGTAATGATCAGTACACCAATCCCACTTGGATGCTCAAGTTTCATTCTCCTACGTTGAAGCATTCGTTTGCAGGAACAGTTTGAATTTTTAGGTTTCACTCTGTTTTCTCCTATATTGACAGATGCAGTTAGAACTTTAAATCAAACACGGTTTGCGCTAGCTACTTGAAACATGACACAATAAAGTAGTTCTACATTCTATCCGTAAGGTTTGTTTCCTCTTGATGTAGCCTTAAGCAGAGACTGGCGAATAACACATTCAATGAAAGGCGTTGTTAGGCTGCCAAAAAACTACAGTCTCCTGAAATCTCATCATATATTTTTTCTTCCGACCTTCATGATACTTTCAAGTAATGAGCAGTGCACCAATCAAACTTGGATGCCCAAGTTTCGATCTCCTAGGTTGAAGCATTCGTTTGCAGGAACAGTTTGAATTTTTAGGTTTCACTCTGTTTTGTCCTATATTGACAGATGCAGTTCGAACTCTAAATCAAACACGGTTTGTGCTAGCTTCTTGAATCTTGACAAAATACTGTAGTTCTACGTTCTATCTCTAAGGTTTGTTTCCTCTTCATGTAGCCAAATGCAGGGACTGGCGAATAACACTTTTATTGAAAGGGGTTGCCAAACTTCCAAAAACTAGAGTCTTCTGAAATCTCAACATATATTTTTTCATCCAATCTTCATGACACTGTCAAGTAATGATTAGTACACCAATCCCACTTGGATGCTCAAGTTTCATTCTCCTACGTTGAAGCATTCGTTTGCAGTAACAGTTTGAATTCTTAGGTTTCACTCTGTTTTCTCCTATATTGACAAATGTAGTTCAAACTCTAAATCATACACGGTTTGGGCTAGCTTCTTGAAACTTGACACAATAAAGTAGTTCTACATTCTATCCCTAAGGTTTGTTTCCTCTTGATGTAGCCTTCAGCACAGACTGGCGAATAACACTTTCAATGAAAGGCGTTGTTAGGCTGCCAAAAAACTAGAGTCTCCTGAAATCTCAACACATATTTTTTTTTCCGACCTTAATGATACTTTCAAGTAATGAGCAGTACACCAATCAAACTTGGATGCCCAAGTTTCGATCTCCTAGGTTGAAGCATTCGTTTGCAGGAACAGTTTGAATTTCTAGGTTTCACTCTGTTTTCTCCTATATTGACAGATGCAGCTAGAACTCTAAATCAAACACGGTTTGTGCTAGCTTCTTGAAACTTGACACAGTAAAGTAGTTCTACGTTCTATCTCTAAGGATTGTTTCCTCTTGATGTAGCCTAAAGCAGGGACTGGCGAATAACACTTATATTGAAAGGGGTTGCCAAACTTTCAAAAAACTAGAGTCTCCTGAAATCTCAACATATATTTTTTCATCCAATCTTCATGATACATTCAACTAATGATCAGTACACCATTCCCACTTGGATGCCCAAGTTTTGTTCTTCTAGGTTGAAGCATTCGTTTGCAGGAACAGTTTGAATTTTTAGGTTTCATCTGTTTTCTCCTATATTGACAGATGCAGTTAGAACTTTAAATCAAAAACGGTTTGTGCTAGCTACTTGAAACATGACACAATAAAGTAGTTCTACGTTCTATCCCTAAGGTTTGTTTCCTCTTGATGTAGCCTTAAGCAGAGTCTGGCGAATAACACATTCAATGAAAGGCGTTGTTAGGCTGCCAAAAAACTACAGTCTCCTGAAATCTCATCATATATTTTTTCTTCCGACCTTCATGATACTTTCAAGTAATGAGCAGTGCACCAATCAAACTTGGATGCCCAAGTTTCGTTCTCCTAGGTTCAAGCATTCGTTTGCAGGAACAGTTTGAATTTTTAGGTTTCACTCTGTTTTGTCCTATATTGACAGATGCAGTTCGAACTCTAAATCAAACACGGTTTGTGCTAGCTTCTTGAATCTTGACAAAGTACTGTTGTTCTACGTTCTATCACTAAGGTTTGTTTCCTCTTCATGTAGCCTAATGCAGGGACTGGCGAATAACACTTTTATTGAAAGGGGTTGCCAAACTTGCAAAAACTAGAGGCTTCTGAAATCTCAACATATATTTTTTCATCCAATCTTCATGACACGTTCGAGTAATGATCAGTACACCAATCCCACTTGGATGCTCAAGTTTCATTCTCCTACGTTGAAGCATTCGTTTGCAGTACCAGTTTGAGTTTTTAGGTTTCACTCTGTTTTCTCCTATATTGACAAATGTAGTTCAAACTCTATATCATACACGGTTTGGGCTAGCTTCTTGAAACTTGATACAATAAAGTAGTTCTACATTCTATCCCTAAGGTTTGTTTCCTCTTGATGTAGCCTTAAGCAGAGACTGGCGAATAACACATTCAATGAAAGGCGTTGTTAGGCTGCCAAAAAACTACAGTCTCCTGAAATCTCATCATATATTTTTTCTTCCGACCTTCATGATTCTTTCAAGTAATGAGCAGTGCACCAATCAAACTTGGATGCCCAAGTTTCGATCTCCTAGGTTGAAGCATTCGTTTGCAGGAACAGTTTGAATTTTTAGGTTTCACTCTGTTTTGTCCTATATTGACAGATGCAGTTCGAACTCTAAATCAAACACGGTTTGTGCTAGCTTCTTGAATCTTGACAAAATACTGTAGTTCTACGTTCTATCTCTAAGGTTTGTTTCCTCTTCATGTAGCCAAATGCAGGGACTGGCGAATAACACTTTTATTGAAAGGGGTTGCCAAACTTCCAAAAACTAGAGTCTTCTGAAATCTCAACATATATTTTTTCATCCAATCTTCATGACACTTTCAAGTAATGATCAGTACACCAAACCCACTTGGATGCTCAAGTTTCATTCTCCTACGTTGAAGCATTCGTTTGCAGTAACAGTTTGAATTTTTAGGTTTCATTCTGCTTTCTCCTATATTGACAAATGTAGTTCAAACTCTAAATCATACACGGTTTGGGCTAGCTTCTTGAAACTTGACACAATAAAGTAGTTCTACATTCTATCCCTAAGGTTTGTTTCCTCTTGATGTAGCCTTCAGCACAGACTGGCGAATAACACTTTCAATGAAAGGCGTTGTTAGGCTGCCAAAAACTAGAGTCTCCTGAAATCTCAACACATATTTTTTTTCCGACCTTAATGATACTGTCAAGTAATGAGCAGTACACCAATCAAACTTGGATGCCCAAGTTTCGTTCTCCTAGGTTGATGCATTCGTTTGCAGTAACAGTTTGAATTTCTAGGTTTCACTCTGTTTTCTCCTATATTGACAGATGCAGCTAGAACTCTAAATCAAACACGGTTTGTGCTAGCTTCTTGAAACTTGACACAATAAAGTAGTTCTACGTTCTATCTCCAAGGTTTGTTTCCTCTTGATGTAGCCTAAAGCAGGGACCTGCGAATAACACTCATATTGAAAGGGGTTGCCTAAATTTCAAAAAACTAGAGTCTAATGAAATCTCAACATATATTTTTTCATCCAATCTTCATGATACATTCAAGTAATGATCAGTACACCATTCCCACTTGGATGCCCAAGTTTTGTTCTTCTAGGTTGAAGCATTCGTTTGCAGGAACAATTTGAATTTTTAGGTTTCACTCTGTTTTCTCCTATATTGACAGATGCAGTTAGAACTTTAAATCAAACACGGTTTGTGCTAGCTACTTGAAACATGGCACAATAAAGTAGTTCTACGTTCTATCCCTAAGGTTTGTTTCCTCTTGATGTAGCCTTGAGCAGAGACTGGCGAATAACACATTCAATGAAAGGCGTTGTTAGGCTGCCAAAAAACTACAGTCTCCTGAAATCTCATCATATATTTTTTCTTCCGACCTTCATGATACTTTCACGTAATGAGCAGTGCACCAATCAAACTTGGATGCCCAAGTTTCGTTCTCCTAGGTTGAAGCATTCGTTTGCAGGAACAGTTTGAATTTTTAGGTTTCACTCTGTTTTGTCCTATATTGACAGATGCAGTTCGAACTCCAAATCAAACACGGTTTGTGCAAGCTTCTTGAAACTTGACAAAATACTGTAGTTCTACGTTCTATCTCTAAGGTTTGTTTCCTCTTGATGTAGCCTAATGCAGGGACTGGCGAATAACACTTTTATTGAAAGGGGTTGCCAAACTTGCAAAAACTAGAGTCTTCTGAAATCTCAACATATATTTTTTCATCCAATCTTCATGACACTTTCGAGTAATGATCAGTACACCAATCCCACTTGGATGCTCAAGTTTCATTCTCCTACGTTGAAGCATTCGTTTGCAGTAACAGTTTGAATTTTTAGGTTTCACTCTGTTTTCTCCTATATTGACAAATGTAGTTCAAACTCTAAATCATACACGGTTTGGGCTAGCTTCTTGAAACTTGACACAATAAAGTAGTTCTACATTCTATCCCTAAGGTTTGTTTCCTCTTGATGTAGCCTTCAGCACAGACTGGCGAATAACACTTTCAATGAAAGGCGTTGTTAGGCTGCCAAAAAACTAGAGTCTCCTGAAATCTCAACACATATTTTTTTTCCGACCTTAATGATACTTTCAAGTAATGAGCAGTACACCAATCTAACTTGGATGCCCAAGTTTCGTTCTCCTAGGTTGATGCATTCGTTTGCAGTAACAGTTTGAATTTCTAGGTTTCACTCTGTTTTCTCCTATATTGACAGATGCAGCTAGAACTCTAAATCAAACACGGTTTGTGCTAGCTTCTTGAAACTTGACACAATAAAGTAGTTCTACGTTCTATCTCTAAGGTTTGTTTCCTCTTGAGGTAGCCTAATGCAGGGACTGGCGAATAACACTTATATTGAAAGGGGTTGCCAAACTTTCAAAAAACTAGAGTCTCCTGAAATCTCAACATATATTTTTTCATCCAATCTTCATGATACTTTCAAGTAATGATCAGTACACCATTCCCACTTGGATGCCCAAGTTTTGTTCTTCTAGGTTGAAGCATTCGTTTGCAGAAACAGTTTGAATTTTTAGGTTTCACTCTGTTTTCTCCTATATTGACAGATGCAGTTAGAACTTTAAATCAAACACGGTTTGTGCTAGCTACTTGAAACATGGCACAATAAAGTAGTTCTACGTTCTATCCCTAAGGTTTGTTTCCTCTTGATGTAGCCTTAAGCAGAGACTGGCGAATAACACATTCAATGAAAGGCGTTGTTAGGCTGCCAAAAAACTACAGTCTCCTGAAATCTCATCATATATTTTTTCTTCCGACCTTCATGATACTTTCACGTAATGAGCAGTGAACCAATCAAACTTGGATGCCCAAGTTTCGTTCTCCTAGGTTGAAGCATTCGTTTGCAGGAACAGTTTGAATTTTTAGGTTTCACTCTGTTTTGTCCTATATTGACAGATGCAGTTCGAACACCAAATCAAACACGGTTTGTGCTAGCTTCTTGAAACTTGACAAAATACTGTAGTTCTACGTTCTATCTCTAAGGTTTGTTTCCTCTTGATGTAGCCTAATGCAGGGACTGGCGAATAACACTTTTATTGAAAGGGGTTGCCAAACTTGCAAAAACTAGAGTCTTCTGAAATCTCAACGTATATTTTTTCATCCAATCTTCATGACACTTTCGAGTAATGATCACTACACCAATCCCACTTGGATGCTCAAGTTTCATTCTCCTACGTTGAAGCATTCGTTTGCAGGAACAGTTTGAATTTTTAGGTTTCACTCTGTTTTCTCCTATATTGACAAATGTAGTTCAAACTCTAAATCATACACGGTTTGGGCTAGCTTCTTGAAACTTGACACAATAAAGTAGTTCTACATTCTATCCCTAAGTTTTGTTTCCTCTTGATGTAGCCTTCAGCACACACTGGCGAATAACACTTTCAATGAAAGGCGTTGTTAGGCTGCCAAAAAACTAGATTCTCCTGAAACCTCAACACATATTTTTTTCCCGACCTTAATGATACTTTCAAGTAAAGAGCAGTACACCAATCAAACTTTGATGCCCAAGTTTCGTTCTCCTAGGTTGATGCATTCGTTTGCAGTAACAGTTTGAATTTCTAGGTTTCACTCTATTTTCTCCTATATTGACAGATGCAGCTAGAACTCTAAATCAAACACGGTTTGTGCTAGCTACTTGAAACATGACACAATAAAGTAGTTCTACGTTCTATCTCTAAGGTTTGTTTCCTCTTGATGTAGCCTTAAGCAGAGACTGGCGAATAACACATTCAATGAAAGGCGTTGTTAAGCTGCCAAAAAACTAGAGTCTCCTGAAATCTCAACACATATTTTTTTCCGACCTTAATGATACTTTCAAGTAATGAGCAGTACACCAATCAAACTTAAATGCTCAAGTTTCGTTCTCCTAGGTTGATGCATTCGTTTGCAGTAAGAGTTTGAATTTCTAGGTTTCACTCTGTTTTCTCCTATATTGACAGATGCAGTTCGAACTCTAAATCAAACACGGTTTGTGCTAGCTTCTTGAAACTTGACCAAATACTGTAGTTCTAGGTTCTATCTCTAAGGTTTGTTTCCACTTGATGTAGCCTAATGCAGGGAATGGCGAATAACAGTTTTATTGAAAGGGGTTGCCAAACTTCCAAAAACTAGAGTCTTCTGAAATATCAACATATATTTTTTTATCCAATCTTCATGATACTATCGAGTAATGATCAGTACACCAATCCCACTTGGATGCTCAAGTTTCATTCTCCTACGTTGAAGCATTCGTTTGCAGGAACTGTTTGAATTTTTAGGTTTCACTCTGTTTTCTCCTATATTGACAAATGTAGTTCAAACTCTAAATCATACACGGTTTGGGCTAGCTTCTTGAAACTTGACACAATAAAGTAGTTCTACATTCTATCCCTAAGGATTGTTTCCTCTTGATGTAGCCTTCAGCACAGACTGGCGAATAACACTTTCAATGAAAGGCGTTGTTAGGCTGCCAAAAAACGAGAGTCTCCTGAAATCTCAACACATATTTTTTTTCCGACCTTAATGATACTTTCAAGTAATGAGCAGTACACCAATCAAACTTGGATGCCCAAGTTTCGTTCTCCTAGGTTGATGCATTCGTTTGCAGTAACAGTTTGAATTTCTAGGTTTCACTCTGTTTTCTCCTATATTGACAGATGCAGCTAGAACTCTAAATCAAACACGGTTTGTGCTAGCTTCTTGAAACTTGACACAATAAAGTAGTTCTACGTTCTATCTCTAAGGTTTGTTTCCTCTTGATGTAGCCTAATGCAGGGACTGGCGAATAACACTTATATTGAAACGGGTTGCCAAACTTTCAAAAAACTAGAGTCTCCTGAAATCTCAACATATATTTTTTCATCCAATCTTCATGATACTTTCAAGTAATGATCAGTACACCATTCCCACTTGGATGCCCAAGTTTTGTTCTTCTAGGTTGAAGCATTCGTTTGCAGGAACAGTTTGAATTTTTAGGTTTCACTCTGTTTTCTCCTATATTGACAGATGCAGTTAGAACTTTAAATCAAACACGGTTTGTGCTAGCTACTTGAAACATGACACAAAAAAGTAGTTCTACGTTCTATCCCTAAGGTTTGTTTCCTCTTGATGTAGCCTTAAGCAGAGACTGGCGAATAACACATTCAATGAAAGGCGTTGTTAGGCTGCCAAAAAACTAGAGTCTCCTGAAATCTCAACACATATTTTTTTCCGACCTTAATGATACTTTCAAGTAATGAGCAGTACACCAATCAAACTTGGATGCTCAAGTTTCGTTCTTTTAGGTTGATGCATTCGTTTGCAGTAAGAGTTTGAATTTCTAGGTTTCACTCTGTTTTCTCCTATATTAACAGATGAAACTAGAACTCTAAATCAAACACTGTTTGTGCTAGCTTCTTGAAACTTGACACAATAAAGTAGTTCTACGTTCTATCTCTAAGGTTTTTTTCCTCTTGATGTAGCCTAATGCAGGGACTGGCGAATAACACTTATATTGAAAGGGGTTGCCAAACTTTCAAAAAACTAGAGTCTCCTGAAATCTCAACATATATTTTTTCATCCAATCTTCATGATACATTCAAGTAATGATCAGTACACCATTCCCACTTGGATGCCCAAGTTTTGTTCTTCTAGGTTGAAGCATTCGTTTGCAGGAACAGTTTGAATTTTTAGGTTTCACTCTGTTTTCTCCTATATTGACAGATGCAGTTAGAACTTTAAATCAAACACGGTTTGTGCTAGCTACTTGAAACATGACACAATAAAGTAGTTGTACGTTCTATCCCTAAGGTTTGTTTCCTCTTGATGTAGCCTTAAGCAGAGACTCGCGAATAACACATTCAATGAAAGGAATTGTTAGGCTGCCAAAAAACTACAGTCTCCTGAAATCTCATCATATATTTTTTCTTCCGACCTTCATGATACTTTCAAGTAATGAGCAGTGCACCAATCAAACTTGGATGCCCAAGTTTCTTTCTCCTAGGTTGAAGCATTCGTTTGCAGGAACAGTTTGAATTTTTAGGTTTCACTCTGTTTTGTCCTATATTGACAGATGCAGTTCGAACTCTAAATCAAACACGGTTTGTGCTAGCTTCTTGAATCTTGACAAAATACTGTAGTTCTACGTTCTATCTCTAAGGTTTGTTTCCTCTTCATGTAGCCAAATGCAGGGACTGGCGAATAACACTTTTATTGAAAGGGGTTGCCAAACTTCCAAAAACTAGAGTCTTCTGAAATCTCAACATATATTTTTTCATCCAATCATCATGACACTTTCAAGTAATGATCAGTACACCAAACCCACTTGGATGCTCAAGTTTCATTCTCCTACGTTGAAGCATTCGTTTGCAGTAACAGTTTGAATTTTTAGGTTTCATTCTGCTTTCTCCTATATTGACAAATGTAGTTCAAACTCTAAATCATACACGGTTTGGGCTAGCTTCTTGAAACTTGACACAATAAAGTAGTTCTACATTCTATCCCTAAGGTTTGTTTCCTCTTGATGTAGCCTTCAGCACAGACTGGCGAATAACACTTTCAATGAAAGGCGTTGTTAGGCTGCCAAAAAACTAGAGTCTCCTGAAATCTAAACACATATTTTTTTTCCGACCTTAATGATACTGTCAAGTAATGAGCAGTACACCAATCAAACTTGGATGCCCAAGTTTCGTTCTCCTAGGTTGATGCATTCGTTTGCAGTAACAGTTTGAATTTCTAGGTTTCACTCTGTTTTCTCCTATATTGACAGATGCAGCTAGAACTCTAAATCAAACACGGTTTGTGCTAGCTTCTTGAAACTTGACACAATAAAGTAGTTCTACGTTCTATCTCCAAGGTTTGTTTCCTCTTGATGTAGCCTAAAGCAGGGACCTGCGAATAACACTCATATTGAAAGGGGTTGCCTAAATTTCAAAAAACTAGAGTCTAATGAAATCTCAACATATATTTTTTCATCCAATCTTCATGATACATTCAAGTAATGATCAGTACACCATTCCCACTTGGATGCCCAAGTTTTGTTCTTCTAGGTTGAAGCATTCGTTTGCAGGAACAATTTGAATTTTTAGGTTTCACTCTGTTTTCTCCTATATTGACAGATGCAGTTAGAACTTTAAATCAAACACGGTTTGTGCTAGCTACTTGAAACATGGCACAATAAAGTAGTTCTACGTTCTATCCCTAAGGTTTGTTTCCTCTTGATGTAGCCTTAAGCAGAGACTGGCGAATAACACATTCAATGAAAGGCGTTGTTAGGCTGCCAAAAAACTACAGTCTCCTGAAATCTCATCATATATTTTTTCTTCCGACCTTCATGATACTTTCACGTAATGAGCAGTGCACCAATCAAACTTGGATGCCCAAGTTTCGTTCTCCTAGGTTGAAGCATTCGTTTGCAGGAACAGTTTGAATTTTTAGGTTTCACTCTGTTTTGTCCTATATTGACAGATGCAGTTCGAACTCCAAATCAAACACGGTTTGTGCAAGCTTCTTGAAACTTGACAAAATACTGTAGTTCTACGTTCTATCTCTAAGGTTTGTTTCCTCTTGATGTAGCCTAATGCAGGGACTGGCGAATAACACTTTTATTGAAAGGGGTTGCCAAACTTGCAAAAACTAGAGTCTTCTGAAATCTCAACATATATTTTTTCATCCAATCTTCATGACACTTTCGAGTAATGATCAGTACACCAATCCCACTTGGATGCTCAAGTTTCATTCTCCTACGTTGAAGCATTCGTTTGCAGTAACAGTTTGAATTTTTAGGTTTCACTCTGTTTTCTCCTATATTGACAAATGTAGTTCAAACTCTAAATCATACACGGTTTGGGCTAGCTTCTTGAAACTTGACACAATAAAGTAGTTCTACATTCTATCCCTAAGGTTTGTTTCCTCTTGATGTAGCCTTCAGCACAGACTGGCGAATAACACTTTCAATGAAAGGCGTTGTTAGGCTGCCAAAAAACTAGAGTCTCCTGAAATCTCAACACATATTTTTTTTCCGACCTTAATGATACTTTCAAGTAATGAGCAGTACACCAATCTAACTTGGATGCCCAAGTTTCGTTCTCCTAGGTTGATGCATTCGTTTGCAGTAACAGTTTGAATTTCTAGGTTTCACTCTGTTTTCTCCTATATTGACAGATGCAGCTAGAACTCTAAATCAAACACGGTTTGTGCTAGCTTCTTGAAACTTGACACAATAAAGTAGTTCTACGTTCTATCTCTAAGGTTTGTTTCCTCTTGAGGTAGCCTAATGCAGGGACTGGCGAATAACACTTATATTGAAACGGGTTGCCAAACTTTCAAAAAACTAGAGTCTCCTGAAATCTCAACATATATTTTTTCATCCAATCTTCATGATACTTTCAAGTAATGATCAGTACACCATTCCCACTTGGATGCCCAAGTTTTGTTCTTCTAGGTTGAAGCATTCGTTTGCAGGAACAGTTTGAATTTTTAGGTTTCACTCTGTTTTCTCCTATATTGACAGATGCAGTTAGAACTTTAAATCAAACACGGTTTGTGCTAGCTACTTGAAACATGGCACAATAAAGTAGTTCTACGTTCTATCCCTAAGGTTTGTTTCCTCTTGATGTAGCCTTAAGCAGAGACTGGCGAATAACACATTCAATGAAAGGCGTTGTTAGGCTGCCAAAAAACTACAGTCTCCTGAAATCTCATCATATATTTTTTCTTCCGACCTTCATGATACTTTCACGTAATGAGCAGTGAACCAATCAAACTTGGATGCCCAAGTTTCGTTCTCCTAGGTTGAAGCATTCGTTTGCAGGAACAGTTTGAATTTTTAGGTTTCACTCTGTTTTGTCCTATATTGACAGATGCAGTTCGAACACCAAATCAAACACGGTTTGTGCTAGCTTCTTGAAACTTGACAAAATACTGTAGTTCTACGTTCTATCTCTAAGGTTTGTTTCCTCTTGATGTAGCCTAATGCAGGGACTGGCGAATAACACTTTTATTGAAAGGGGTTGCCAAACTTGCAAAAACTAGAGTCTTCTGAAATCTCAACGTATATTTTTTCATCCAATCTTCATGACACTTTCGAGTAATGATCACTACACCAATCCCACTTGGATGCTCAAGTTTCATTCTCCTACGTTGAAGCATTCGTTTGCAGGAACAGTTTGAATTTTTAGGTTTCACTCTGTTTTCTCCTATATTGACAAATGTAGTTCAAACTCTAAATCATACACGGTTTGGGCTAGCTTCTTGAAACTTGACACAATAAAGTAGTTCTACATTCTATCCCTAAGTTTTGTTTCCTCTTGATGTAGCCTTCAGCACACACTGGCGAATAACACTTTCAATGAAAGGCGTTGTTAGGCTGCCAAAAAACTAGATTCTCCTGAAACCTCAACACATATTTTTTTCCCGACCTTAATGATACTTTCAAGTAAAGAGCAGTACACCAATCAAACTTTGATGCCCAAGTTTCGTTCTCCTAGGTTGATGCATTCGTTTGCAGTAACAGTTTGAATTTCTAGGTTTCACTCTATTTTCTCCTATATTGACAGATGCAGCTAGAACTCTAAATCAAACACGGTTTGTGCTAGCTACTTGAAACATGACACAATAAAGTAGTTCTACGTTCTATCTCTAAGGTTTGTTTCCTCTTGATGTAGCCTTAAGCAGAGACTGGCGAATAACACATTCAATGAAAGGCGTTGTTAAGCTGCCAAAAAACTAGAGTCTCCTGAAATCTCAACACATATTTTTTTCCGACCTTAATGATACTTTCAAGTAATGAGCAGTACACCAATCAAACTTAAATGCTCAAGTTTCGTTCTCCTAGGTTGATGCATTCGTTTGCAGTAAGAGTTTGAATTTCTAGGTTTCACTCTGTTTTCTCCTATATTGACAGATGCAGTTCGAACTCTAAATCAAACACGGTTTGTGCTAGCTTCTTGAAACTTGACCAAATACTGTAGTTCTAGGTTCTATCTCTAAGGTTTGTTTCCACTTGATGTAGCCTAATGCAGGGAATGGCGAATAACAGTTTTATTGAAAGGGGTTGCCAAACTTCCAAAAACTAGAGTCTTCTGAAATATCAACATATATTTTTTTATCCAATCTTCATGATACTATCGAGTAATGATCAGTACACCAATCCCACTTGGATGCTCAAGTTTCATTCTCCTACGTTGAAGCATTCGTTTGCAGGAACAGTTTGAATTTTTAGGTTTCACTCTGTTTTCTCCTATATTGACAAATGTAGTTCAAACTCTAAATCATACACGGTTTGGGCTAGCTTCTTGAAACTTGACACAATAAAGTAGTTCTACATTCTATCCCTAAGGATTGTTTCCTCTTGATGTAGCCTTCAGCACAGACTGGCGAATAACACTTTCAATGAAAGGCGTTGTTAGGCTGCCAAAAAACGAGAGTCTCCTGAAATCTCAACACATATTTTTTTCCGACCTTAATGATACTTTCAAGTAATGAGCAGTACACCAATCAAACTTGGATGCCCAAGTTTCGTTCTCCTAGGTTGATGCATTCGTTTGCAGTAACAGTTTGAATTTCTAGGTTTCACTCTGTTTTCTCCTATATTGACAGATGCAGCTAGAACTCTAAATCAAACACGGTTTGTGCTAGCTTCTTGAAACTTGACACAATAAAGTAGTTCTACGTTCTATCTCTAAGGTTTGTTTCCTCTTGATGTAGCCTAATGCAGGGACTGGCGAATAACACTTATATTGAAACGGGTTGCCAAACTTTCAAAAAACTAGAGTCTCCTGAAATCTCAACATATATTTTTTCATCCAATCTTCATGATACTTTCAAGTAATGATCAGTACACCATTCCCACTTGGATGCCCAAGTTTTGTTCTTCTAGGTTGAAGCATTCGTTTGCAGGAACAGTTTGAATTTTTAGGTTTCACTCTGTTTTCTCCTATATTGACAGATGCAGTTAGAACTTTAAATCAAACACGGTTTGTGCTAGCTACTTGAAACATGACACAAAAAAGTAGTTCTACGTTCTATCCCTAAGGTTTGTTTCCTCTTGATGTAGCCTTAAGCAGAGACTGGCGAATAACACATTCAATGAAAGGCGTTGTTAGGCTGCCAAAAAACTAGAGTCTCCTGAAATCTCAACACATATTTTTTTCCGACCTTAATGATACTTTCAAGTAATGAGCAGTACACCAATCAAACTTGGATGCTCAAGTTTCGTTCTCCTAGGTTGATGCATTCGTTTGCAGTAAGAGTTTGAATTTCTAGGTTTCACTCTGTTTTCTCCTATATTGACAGATGAAACTAGAACTCTAAATCAAACACTGTTTGTGCTAGCTTCTTGAAACTTGACACAATAAAGTAGTTCTACGTTCTATCTCTAAGGTTTGTTTCCTCTTGATGTAGCCTAATGCAGGGACTGGCGAATAACACTTATATTGAAAGGGGTTGCCAAACTTTCAAAAAACTAGAGTCTCCTGAAATCTCAACATATATTTTTTCATCCAATCTTCATGATACATTCAAGTAATGATCAGTACACCATTCCCACTTGGATGCCCAAGTTTTGTTCTTCTAGGTTGAAGCATTCGTTTGCAGGAACAGTTTGAATTTTTAGGTTTCACTCTGTTTTCTCCTATATTGACAGATGCAGTTAGAACTTTAAATCAAACACGGTTTGTGCTAGCTACTTGAAACATGACACAATAAAGTAGTTGTACGTTCTATCCCTAAGGTTTGTTTCCTCTTGATGTAGCCTTAAGCAGAGACTGGCGAATAACACATTCAATGAAAGGAATTGTTAGGCTGCCAAAAAACTACAGTCTCCT
>NW_027517272.1:0-46072 GCF_048772815.1 Callospermophilus lateralis
ACATTTTTTCACCAAATCTTGATGATACTTGGTGGTAATGATCAGTTCACTAATCCCACTTGGCTGCCCAACTTTCACTCTTCTAGATTCAAGCGTTCGTTTCCAGTAACAGTTTGAATTTTTAGGTTTCACTCTGTTTTCTGCTATATAGATAGATGTGTTTGAAACTCTAAATCAAACACGGTTTGTGCTAGCTCCGTGAAACTTGACAAAATGAAGTAGTTCTAAGTTCTATCTCTATGGTTTGTTTCCTCTTGAAGCACCCCATGCAGAGACTGGCGAAGAACACTTTCGTTTGAAAGGGGTTGCCAAGCTTCCAAAAAACTACTCGTTTGCTGAAATCTCAGCAAACATTTTTTCACCAAATCTTGATGATACTTGGTGGTAATGATCAGTTCACTAAGCCCACTTGGCTGCCCAATTTTCACTCTTCTAGGTTCAAGCGTTCGTTTCCAGTAACACTTTGAATTTTTAGGTTTCACTCTGTTTTCTGCTATATAGATAGATGTGTTTGAAACTCTAAATCAAACACGGTTTGTGCTAGCTCCTTGAAACTTGACAAAATGAAGTAGTTCTAAGTTCTATCTCTATGGTTTGTTTCCTCTTGAAGTACCCCATGCAGAAACTGGCGAAAAACACTTTCGTTTGAAAGGGGTTGCCATGCTTCCAAAAAACTACTAGTTTGCTGAAATCTCAGCAAACATTTTTTCACCAAATCTTGATGATACTTGGTGGTAATGATCAGTTCACTAATCCCACTTGGCTGCCCAACTTTCACTCTTCTAGGTTCAAGCGTTCGTTTCCAGTAACAGTTTGAATTTTTAGGTTTCACTCTGTTTTCTGCTATATAGATAGATGTGTTTGAAACTCTAAATCAAACACGGTTTGTGCTAGCTCGTGAAACTTGACAAAATGAAGTAGTTCTAAGTTCTATCTCTATGGTTTGTTTCCTCTTGAAGTACCCCATGCAGAGACTGGCAAAGAACACTTTCGTTTGAAAGGGGTTGCCAAGCTTCCAAAAAACTACTAGTTTGCTGAAATCTCAGCAAACATTTTTTCACAAAATCTTCATGATACTTGGTGGTAATGATCAGTTCACTAAGCCCACTTGGCTGCCCAATTTTCACTCTTCTAGGTTCAAGCGTTCGTTTCCAGTAACACTTTGAATTTTTAGGTTTCACTCTGTTTTCTGCTATATAGATAGATGTGTTTGAAACTCTAAATCAAACACGGTTTGTGCTAGCTCCTTGAAACTTGACCAAATGAAGTAGTTCTAAGTTCTATCTCTATGGTTTTTTTCCTCTTGAAGTACCCCATGCAGAGACTGGCGAAAAACACTTTCGTTTTAAAGGGGTTGCCAAGCTTCGAAAAAACTACTAGTTTGCTGAAATCTCAGCAAACATTTTTTCACCAAATCTTGATGATACTTGGTGGTAATGATCAGTTCACTAATCCCACTTGGCTGCCCAAATTTTATTCTTCTAGGTTGAAGCTTTCGTTTCCAGTGACTGTTTGAAATTTTAGGTTTCACTCTGTTTTCTCGAACATAGATAGCTGTGTTTGGAATTCTAAATCAAACACGGTTTGTGCTAGCTCCGTGAAACTTGACAAAATGAAGTAGTTCTAAGTTCTATTTCTATGGTTTGTTTCCTCTTGAAGTACCCCATGCAGAGACTGGCGAAGAACACTTTCGTTTGAAAGGGGTTGCCAAGCTTCCAAAAAACTACTCGTTTGCTGAAATCTCAGCAAACATTTTTTCACCAAATCTTGATGATACTTGGTGGTAATGATCAGTTCACTAAGCCCACTTGGCTGCCCAATTTTCACTCTTCTAGGTTCAAGCGTTCGTTTCCAGTAACAGTTTGAATTTTTAGGTTTCACTCTGTTTTCTGCTATATAGATAGATGTGTTTGAAACTCTAAATCAAACACGGTTTGTGCTAGCTCCTTGAAACTTGACAAAATGAAGTAGTTCTAAGTTCTATCTCTATGGTTTGTTTCCTCTTGAAGTACCCCATGCAGAACCTGGCGAAAAACACTTTCGTTTGAAAGGGGTTGCCATGCTTCCAAAAAACTACTAGTTTGCTGAAATGTCAGCAAACATTTTTTCAACAAATCTTGATGATACTTGGTGGTAATGATCAGTTCACTAATCCCACTTGGCTGCCCAACTTTCACTCTTCTAGGTTCAAGCGTTCGTTTCCAGTAACAGTTTGAATTTTTAGGTTTCACTCTGTTTTCTGCTATAAAGATAGATGTGTTTGAAACTCTAAATCAAACACGGTTTGTGCTAGCTCCGTGAAACTTGACAAAATGAAGTAGTTCTAAGTTCTATCTCTATGGTTTGTTTCCTCTTGAAGCACCCCATGCAGAGACTGGCGAAGAACACTTTCGTTTGAAAGGGGTTGCCAAGCTTCCAAAAAACTACTCGTTTGCTGAAATCTCAGCAAACATTTTTTCACCAAATCTTGATGATACTTGGTGGTAATGATCAGTTCACTAAGCCCACTTGGCTGCCCAATTTTCACTCTTCTAGGTTCAAGCGTTCGTTTCCAGTAACACTTTGAATTTTTAGGTTTCACTCTGTTTTCTGCTATATAGATAGATGTGTTTGAAACTCTAAATCAAACACGGTTTGTGCTAGCTCCTTGAAACTTGACAAAATGAAGTAGTTCTAAGTTCTATCTCTATGGTTTGTTTCCTCTTGAAGTACCCCATGCAGAAAACTGGCGAAAAACACTTTCGTTTGAAAGGGGTTGCCATGCTTCCAAAAAACTACTAGTTTGCTGAAATCTCAGCAAACATTTTTTCACCAAATCTTGACGATACTTGGTGGTAGTGATCATTTCACTAATCCCACTTGGCTGCCCAACTTTCACTCTTCTAGGTTCAAGTGTTCGTTTCCAGTAACAGTTTGAATTTTTAGGTTTCACTCTGTTTTCTACTATATAGATAGATGTGTTTGAAACTCTAAATCAAACACGGTTTGTGCTAGCTCCGTGAAACTTGACAAAATGAAGTAGTTCTAAGTTCTATCTCTACGGTTTGTTTCCTCTTGAAGTACCCCATGCAGAGACTGGCAAAGAACACTTTCGTTTGAAAGGGGTTGCCAAGCTTCCAAGAAACTACTAGTTTGCTGAAATCTCAGCAAACATTTTTTCACAAAATATTCATGATACTTGGTGGTAATGATCAGTTCACTAAGCCCACTTGGCTGCCCAATTTTCACTCTTCTAGGTTCAAGCGTTCGTTTCCAGTAACACTTTGAATTTTTAGGTTTCACTCTGTTTTCTGCTATATAGATAGATGTGTTTGAAACTCTAAATCAAACACGGTTTGTGCTAGCTCCTTGAAACTTGACCAAATGAAGTAGTTCTAAGTTCTATCTCTATGGTTTGTTTCCTCTTGAAGTACCCCATGCAGAGACTGGCGAAAAACACTTTCGTTTTAAAGGGGTTGCCAAGCTTCCAAAAAACTACTAGTTTGCTGAAATCTCAGCAAACATTTTTTCACCAAATCTTGATGATACTTGGTGGTAATGATCAGTTCACTAATCCCACTTGGCTGCCCAACTTTCAATCTTCTAGGTTCAAGCGTTCGTTTCCAGTAACAGTTTGAATTTTTAGGTTACACTCTGTTTTCTGCTATATAGATAGATGTGTTTGAAACTCTAAATCAAACACGGTTTGTGCTACCTCCGTGAAACTTGACAAAATGAAGTAGTTCTAAGTTCTATCTCTATGGTTTGTTTCCTCTTGAAGTACCCCATGCAGAGACTGGCGAAGAACACTTTCGTTTGAAAGGGGTTGAAAGCTTCCAAAAAACTACTAGTTATGCTGAAATCTCAGCAAACATTTTTTCACCAAATCTTGATGATACTTGGTGGTAATGATCAGTTCACTAATCCCACTTGGCTGCCCAACTTTCAATCTTCTAGGTTCAAGCGTTCGTTTCCAGTAACAGTTTGAATTTTTAGGTTTCACTCTGTTTTCTGCTATATAGATAGATGTGTTTGAAACTCTAAATCAAACACGGTTTGTGCTAGCTCCGTGAAACTTGACCAAATGAAGTAGTTCTAAGTTCTATCTCTATGGGTTGTTTCCTCCTGAAGTACCCCATGCAGAGACTGGCGAAAAACACTTTCGTTTTAAAGGGGTTGCCAAGCTTCGAAAAAACTACTAGTTTGCTGAAATCTCAGCAAACATTTTTTCACCAAATCTTGATGATACTTGGTGGTAATGATCAGTTCACTAATCCCACTTGGCTGCCCAACTTTCAATCTTCTAGGTTCAAGCGTTCGTTTCCAGTAACAGTTTGAATTTTTAGGTTTCACTCTGTTTTCTGCTATATAGATAGATGTGTTTGAAACTCTAAATCAAACACGGTTTGTGCTAGCTCCGTGAAACTTGACAAAATGAAGTAGTTCTAAGTTCTATCTCTATGGTTTGTTTCCTCTTGAAGTACCCCATGCAGAGACTGGCGAAGAACACTTTCGTTTGAAAGGGGTTGCCGAGCTTCCAAAAAACTACTAGTTTGCTGAAATCTCAGCAAACATTTTTTCACCAAATCTTGATGATACTTGGTGGTAATGATCAGTTCACTAATCCCACTTGGCTGCCCAATTTTCACTCTTCTAGGTTCAAGCGTTCGTTTCCAGTAACACTTTGAATTTTTAGGTTTCACTCTGTTTTCTGTATATAGATAGATGTGTTTGAAACTCTAAATCAAACACGATTTGTGCTAGCTCCGTGAAACTTGACAAAATGAAGTAGTTCTAAGTTCTATCTCTATGGTTTGTTTCCTCTTGAAGTACCCCATGCAGAGACTGGCGAAAAACACTTTCGTTTGAAAGGGGTTGCCAAGCTTCCAAAAAACTACTCGTTTGCTGAAATCTCAGCAAACATTTTTTCACCAAATCTTGATGATACTTGGTGGTAATGATCAGTTCACTAAGCCCACTTGGCTGCCCAATTTTCACTCTTCTAGGTTCAAGCGTTCGTTTCCAGTAACACTTTGAATTTTTAGGTTTCACTCTGTTTTCTGCTATATAGATAGATGTGTTTGAAACTCTAAATCAAACACGGTTTGTGCTAGCTCCTTGAAACTTGACCAAATGAAGTAGTTCTAAGTTCTATCTCTATGGTTTGTTTCCTCCTGAAGTACACCATGCAGAGACTGGCGAAAAACACTTTTGTTTTAAAGGGGTTGCCAAGCTTCGAAAAAACTACTAGTTTGCTGAAATCTCAGCAAACATTTTTTCACCAAATCTTGATGATACTTGGTGGTAATGATCAGTTCACTAATCCCACTTGGCTGCCCAACTTTCAATCTTCTAGGTTCAAGCGTTCGTTTCCAGTAACAGTTTGAATTTTTAGGTTTCACTCTGTTTTCTGCTATATAGATAGATGTGTTTGAAACTCTAAATCAAACACGGTTTGTGCTAGCTCCGTGAAACTTGACAAAATGAAGTAGTTCTAAGTTCTATCTCTATGGTTTGTTTCCTCTTGAAGTACCCCATGCAGAGACTGGCGAAGAACACTTTCGTTTGAAAGGGGTTGCCAAGCTTCCAAAAAACTACTAGTTTGTTGAAATCTCAGCAAACATTTTTTCACCAAATCTTGATGATACTTGGTGGTAATGATCAGTTCACTAATCCCACTTGGCTGCCCAACTTTCACTCTTCTAGGTTCAAGCGTTCGTTTCCAGTAACAGTTTGAATTTTTAGGTTTCACTCTGTTTTCTGCTATATAGATAGATGTGTTTGAAACTCTAAATCAAACACGGTTTGTGCTAGCTCCGTGAAACTTGACAAAATGAAGTAGTTCTAAGTTCTTTCTCTATGGTTTGTTTCCTCTTGAAGTACCCCATGCAGAGACTGGCAAAGAACACTTTCGTTTGAAAGGGGTTGCCAAGCTTCCAAAAAACTACTCGTTTGCTGAAATCTCAGCAAACATTTTTTCACCAAATCTTGATGATACTTGGTGGTAATGATCAGTTCACTAAGCCCACTTGGCTGCCCAATTTTCACTCTTCTAGGTTCAAGCGTTCGTTTCCAGTAACACTTTGAATTTTTGGGTTTCACTCTGTTTTCTGCTATATAGATAGATGTGTTTGAAACTCTAAATCAAACACGGTTTGTGCTAGCTCCGTGAAACTTGACAAAATGAAGTAGTTCTAAGTTCTTTCTCTATGGTTTGTTTCCTCTTGAAGTACCCCATGCAGAGACTGGCAAAGAACACTTTCGTTTTAAAGGGGTTGCCAAGCTTCCAAAAAACTACTCGTTTGCTGAAATCTCAGCAAACATTTTTTCACCAAATCTTGATGATACTTGGTGGTAATGATCAGTTCACTAAGCCCACTTGGCTGCCCAATTTTCACTCTTCTAGGTTCAAGCGTTCGTTTCCAGTAACACTTTGAATTTTTAGGTTTCACTCTGTTTTCTGCTATATAGATAGATGTGTTTGAAACTCTAAATCAAACACGGTTTGTGCTAGCTCCTTGAAACTTGACCAAATGAAGTAGTTCTAAGTTCTATCTCTATGGTTTGTTTCCTCTTGAAGTACCCCATGCAGAGACTGGCGAAAAACACTTTCGTTTTAAAGGGGTTGCCAAGCTTCCAAAAAGCTACTAGTTTGCTGAAATCTCAGCAAACATTTTTTCACCAAATCTTGATGATACTTGGTGGTAATGATCAGTTCACTAATCCCACTTGGCTGCCCAACTTTCAATCTTCTAGGTTCAAGCGTTCGTTTCCAGTAACTGTTTGAATTTTTAGGTTACACTCTGTTTTCTGCTATATAGATAGATGTGTTTGAAACTCTAAATCAAACACGGTTTGTGCTACCTCCGTGAAACTTGACAAAATGAAGTAGTTCTAAGTTCTATCTCTATGGTTTGTTTCCTCTTGAAGTACCCCATGCAGAGACTGGCGAAGAACACTTTCGTTTGAAAGGGGTTGAAAGCTTCCAAAAAACTACTAGTTATGCTGAAATCTCAGCAAACATTTTTTCACCAAATCTTGATGATACTTGGTGGTAATGATCAGTTCACTAATCCCACTTGGCTGCCCAACTTTCAATCTTCTAGGTTCAAGCGTTCGTTTCCAGTAACAGTTTGAATTTTTAGGTTTCACTCTGTTTTCTGCTATATAGATAGATGTGTTTGAAACTCTAAATCAAACACGGTTTGTGCTAGCTCCGTGAAACTTGACCAAATGAAGTAGTTCTAAGTTCTATCTCTATGGGTTGTTTCCTCCTGAAGTACCCCATGCAGAGACTGGCGAAAAACACTTTCGTTTTAAAGGGGTTGCCAAGCTTCGAAAAAACTACTAGTTTGCTGAAATCTCAGCAAACATTTTTTCACCAAATCTTGATGATACTTGGTGGTAATGATCAGTTCACTAATCCCACTTGGCTGCCCAACTTTCAATCTTCTAGGTTCAAGCGTTCGTTTCCAGTAACAGTTTGAATTTTTAGGTTTCACTCTGTTTTCTGCTATATAGATAGATGTGTTTGAAACTCTAAATCAAACACGGTTTGTGCTAGCTCCGTGAAACTTGACAAAATGAAGTAGTTCTAAGTTCTATCTCTATGGTTTGTTTCCTCTTGAAGTACCCCATGCAGAGACTGGCGAAGAACACTTTCGTTTGAAAGGGGTTGCCGAGCTTCCAAAAAACTACTAGTTTGCTGAAATCTCAGCAAACATTTTTTCACCAAATCTTGATGATACTTGGTGGTAATGATCAGTTCACTAATCCCACTTGGCTGCCCAATTTTCACTCTTCTAGGTTCAAGCGTTCGTTTCCAGTAACACTTTGAATTTTTAGGTTTCACTCTGTTTTCTGTATATAGATAGATGTGTTTGAAACTCTAAATCAAACACGATTTGTGCTAGCTCCGTGAAACTTGACAAAATGAAGTAGTTCTAAGTTCTATCTCTATGGTTTGTTTCCTCTTGAAGTACCCCATGCAGAGACTGGCGAAAAACACTTTCGTTTGAAAGGGGTTGCCAAGCTTCCAAAAAACTACTCGTTTGCTGAAATCTCAGCAAACATTTTTTCACCAAATCTTGATGATACTTGGTGGTAATGATCAGTTCACTAAGCCCACTTGGCTGCCCAATTTTCACTCTTCTAGGTTCAAGCGTTCGTTTCCAGTAACACTTTGAATTTTTAGGTTTCACTCTGTTTTCTGCTATATAGATAGATGTGTTTGAAACTCTAAATCAAACACGGTTTGTGCTAGCTCCTTGAAACTTGACCAAATGAAGTAGTTCTAAGTTCTATCTCTATGGTTTGTTTCCTCCTGAAGTACACCATGCAGAGACTGGCGAAAAACACTTTTGTTTTAAAGGGGTTGCCAAGCTTCGAAAAAACTACTAGTTTGCTGAAATCTCAGCAAACATTTTTTTCACCAAATCTTGATGATACTTGGTGGTAATGATCAGTTCACTAATCCCACTTGGCTGCCCAACTTTCAATCTTCTAGGTTCAAGCGTTCGTTTCCAGTAACAGTTTGAATTTTTAGGTTTCACTCTGTTTTCTGCTATATAGATAGATGTGTTTGAAACTCTAAATCAAACACGGTTTGTGCTAGCTCCGTGAAACTTGACAAAATGAAGTAGTTCTAAGTTCTATCTCTATGGTTTGTTTCCTCTTGAAGTACCCCATGCAGAGACTGGCGAAGAACACTTTCGTTTGAAAGGGGTTGCCAAGCTTCCAAAAAACTACTAGTTTGTTGAAATCTCAGCAAACATTTTTTCACCAAATCTTGATGATACTTGGTGGTAATGATCAGTTCACTAATCCCACTTGGCTGCCCAACTTTCACTCTTCTAGGTTCAAGCGTTCGTTTCCAGTAACAGTTTGAATTTTTAGGTTTCACTCTGTTTTCTGCTATATAGATAGATGTGTTTGAAACTCTAAATCAAACACGGTTTGTGCTAGCTCCGTGAAACTTGACAAAATGAAGTAGTTCTAAGTTCTTTCTCTATGGTTTGTTTCCTCTTGAAGTACCCCATGCAGAGACTGGCAAAGAACACTTTCGTTTGAAAGGGGTTGCCAAGCTTCCAAAAAACTACTCGTTTGCTGAAATCTCAGCAAACATTTTTTCACCAAATCTTGATGATACTTGGTGGTAATGATCAGTTCACTAAGCCCACTTGGCTGCCCAATTTTCACTCTTCTAGGTTCAAGCGTTCGTTTCCAGTAACACTTTGAATTTTTGGGTTTCACTCTGTTTTCTGCTATATAGATAGATGTGTTTGAAACTCTAAATCAAACACGGTTTGTGCTAGCTCCTTGAAACTTGACAAAATGAAGTAGTTCTAAGTTCTATCTCTATGGTTTGTTTCCTCCTGAAGTACCCCATCCAGAGACTGGCGAAGAACACTTTCATTTTAAAGGGGTTGCCAAGCTTCCAAAAAACTACTCGTTTGCTGAAATCTCAGCAAACATTTTTTCACCAAATCTTGATGATACTTGGTGGTAATGATCAGTTCACTAATCCCACTTGGCTGCCCAATTTTCACTCTTCTAGGTTCAAGCGTTCGTTTCCAGTAACAGTTTGAATTTTTAGGTTTCACTCTGTTTTCTGCTATATAGATAGATGTGTTTGAAACTCTAAATCAAACACGGTTTGTGCTAGCTCCGTGAAACTTGACAAAATGAAGTAGTTCTAAGTTCTATCTCTATGGTTTGTTTCCTCTTGAAGTACCCCATGCAGAGACTGGCGAAGAACACTTTCGTTTGAAAGGGGTTGCCAAGCTTCCAAAAAACTACTAGTTTGTTGAAATCTCAGCAAACATTTTTTCACCAAATCTTGATGATACTTGGTGGTAATGATCAGTTCACTAATCCCACTTGGCTGCCCAACTTTCACTCTTCTAGGTTCAAGCGTTCGTTTCCAGTAACAGTTTGAATTTTTAGGTTTCACTCTGTTTTCTGCTATATAGATAGATGTGTTTGAAACTCTAAATCAAACACGGTTTGTGCTAGCTCCGTGAAACTTGACAAAATGAAGTAGTTCTAAGTTCTTTCTCTATGGTTTGTTTCCTCTTGAAGTACCCCATGCAGAGACTGGCAAAGAACACTTTCGTTTGAAAGGGGTTGCCAAGCTTCCAAAAAACTACTCGTTTGCTGAAATCTCAGCAAACATTTTTTCACCAAATCTTGATGATACTTGGTGGTAATGATCAGTTCACTAAGCCCACTTGGCTGCCCAACTTTCACTCTTCTAGGTTCAAGCGTTCGTTTCCAGTAACACTTTGAATTTTTGGGTTTCACTCTGTTTTCTGCTATATAGATAGATGTGTTTGAAACTCTAAATCAAACACGGTTTGTGCTAGCTCCTTGAAACTTGACAAAATGAAGTAGTTCTAAGTTCTATCTCTATGGTTTGTTTCCTCCTGAAGTACCCCATCCAGAGACTGGCGAAGAACACTTTCATTTTAAAGGGGTTGCCAAGCTTCCAAAAACTACTCGTTTGCTGAAATCTCAGCAACCATTTTTTCACCAAATCTTGATGATACTTGGTGGTAATGATCAGTTCACTAATCCCACTTGGCTGCCCAACTTTCAATCTTCTAAGTTCAAGCGTTCGTTTCCAGTAACAGTTTGAATTTTTAGGTTTCACTCTGTTTTCTGCTATATAGATAGATGTGTTTGAAACTCTAAATCAAACACGGTTTGTGCTAGCTCCGTGAAACTTGACAAAATGAAGTAGTTCTAAGTTCTATCTCTATGGTTTGTTTCCTCTTGAAGTACCCCATGCAGAGACTGGCAAAGAAAACTTTCGTTTGAAAGGGGTTGCCAAGCTTCCAAAAAACTACTAGTTTGCTGAAATCTCAGCAACCATTTTTTCACCAAATTTTGATGATACTTGGTGGTAATGATCAGTTCACTAAGCCCACTTGGCTGCCCAACTTTCACTCTTCTAGGTTCAAGCGTTCGTTTCCAGTAACACTTTGAATTTTTAGGTTTCACTCTGTTTTCTGCTATATAGATAGATGTGTTTGAAACTCTAAATCAAACACGGTTTGCGCTAGCTCCTTGAAACTTGACAAAATGAAGTAGTTCTAAGTTCTATCTCTATGGTTTGTTTCCTCCTGAAGTACCCCATGCAGAGACTGGCGAAAAACACTTTCGTTTTAAAGGGGTTGCCAAGCTTCCAAAAAACTACTAGTTTGCTGAAATCTCAGCAAACATTTTTTCACCAAATCTTGATGATACTTGGTGGTAATGATCAGTTCACTAATCCCACTTGGCTGCCCAACTTTCAATCTTCTAGGTTTAAGCGTTCGTTTCCAGTAACAGTTTGAATTTTTAGGTTTCACTCTGTTTTCTGCTATATAGATAGATGTGTTTGAAACTCTAAATCAAACACGGTTTGTGCTACCTCCGTGAAACTTGACAAAATGAAGTAGTTCTAAGTTCTATCTCTATGGTTTGTTTCCCCTTGAAGTACCCCATGCAGAGACTGGCGAAGAACACTTTCGTTTGAAAGGGGTTGCCAAGCTTCCAAAAAAATACTCGTTTGCTGAAATCTCAGCAAACATTTTTTCACCAAATCTTGATGATACTTGGTGGTAATGATCAGTTCACTAAGGCCACTTGGCTTCCCAATTTTCACTCTTCTATGTTCAAGCGTTCGTTTCCAGTAACACTTTGAATTTTTAGGTTTCACTCTGTTTTCTGCTATATAGATAGATGTGTTTGAAACTCTAAATCAAACACGGTTTGTGCTAGCTCCTTGAAACTTGACCAAATGAAGTAGTTCTAAGTTCTATCTCTATGGTTTGTTTCCTCTTGAAGTACCCCATGCAGAGACTGGCGAAAAACACTTTCGTTTTAAAGGGGTTGCCAAGCTTCCAAAAAACTACTAGTTTGCTGAAATCTCAGCAAACATTTTTTCACCAAATCTTGATGATACTTGGTGGTAATGATCAGTTCACTAATCCCACTTGGCTGCCCAACTTTCACTCTTCTAGGTTCAAGCATTCGTTTCCAGTAACAGTTTGAATTTTTAGGTTTCACTCTGTTTTCTGCTATATAGATAGATGTGTTTGAAACTCTAAATCAAACACGGTTTGTGCTAGCTCCGTGAAACTTGACCAAATGAAGTAGTTCTAAGTTCTATCTCTATGGTTTGTTTCCTCCTGAAGTACCCCATGCAGAGACTGGCGAAAAACACTTTCGTTTGAAAGGGGTTGCCAAGCTTCCAAAAAACTACTAGTTTGCTGAAATCTCAGCAAACATTTTTTCACCAAATCTTGATGATACTTGGTGGTAATGATCAGTTCACTAATCCCACTTGGCTGCCCAACTTTCAATCTTCTAGGTTCAAGCGTTCGTTTCCAGTAACAGTTTGAATTTTTAGGTTTCACTCTGTTTTCTGCTATATAGATAGATGTGTTTGAAACTCTAAATCAAACACGGTTTGTGCTAGCTCCTTGAAACTTGACAAAATGAAGTAGTTCTAAGTTCTATCTCTATGGTTTGTTTCCTCCTGAAGTACCCCATGCAGAAACTGGCGAAAAACACTTTCGTTTGAAAGGGGTTGCCAAGCTTCCAAAAAACTACTAGTTTGCTGAAATCTCAGCAAACATTTTTTCACCAAATCTTGATGATACTTGGTGGTAATGATAAGTTCACTAATCCCACTTGGCTGCCCAACTTTCAATCTTCTAGGTTCAAGCGTTCGTTTCCAGTAACACTTTGAATTTTTAGGTTTCACTCTGTTTTCTGCTATATAGATAGATGTGTTTGAAACTCTAAATCAAACACGGTTTGTGCTAGCTCCTTGAAACTTGACCAAATGAAGTAGTTCTAAGTTCTATCTCTATGGTTTGTTTCCTCCTGAAGTACCCCATGCAGAGACTGGCGAAAAACACTTTCGTTTTAAAGGGGTTGCCAAGCTTCCAAAAAACTACTAGTTTGCTGAAATCTCAGCAAACATTTTTTCACCAAATCTTGATGATACTTGGTGGTAATGATCAGTTCACTAATCCCACTTGGCTGCCCAACTTTCAATCTTCTAGGTTCAAGCGTTCGTTTCCAGTAACAGTTTGAATTTTTAGGTTTCACTCTGTTTTCTGCTATATAGATAGATGTGTTTGAAACTCTAAATCAAACATGGTTTGTGCTACCTCCGTGAAACTTGACAAAATGAAGTAGTTCTAAGTTCTATCTTTATGGTTTGTTTCCCCTTGAAGTACCCCATGCAGAGACTGGCGAAGAACACTTTCGTTTGAAAGGGGTTGCCAAGCTTCCAAAAAACTACTAGTTTGCTGAAATCTCAGCAAACATTTTTTCACCAAATCTTGATGATACTTGGTGGTAATGATCAGTTCACTAATCCCACTTGGCTGCCCAACTTTCACTCTTCTAGGTTCAAGCGTTCGTTTCCAGTAACAGTTTGAATTTTTAGGTTTCACTCTGTTTTCTGCTATATAGATAGATGTGTTTGAAACTCTAAATCAAACACGGTTTTTGCTAGCTCCGTGAAACTTGACAAAATGAAGTAGTTCTAAGTTCTATCTCTATGGTGTGTTTCCTCTTGAAGTACCCCATGCAGAGACTGGCGAAGAACACTTTCGTTTGAAAGGGGTTGCCAAGCTTCCAAAAAACTACTAGTTTGCTGAAATCTCAGCAACCATTTTTTCACCAAATCTTGATGATACTTGGTGGTAATGATAAGTTCACTAATCCCACTTGGCTGCCCAACTTTCAATCTTCTAGGTTCAAGCGTTCGTTTCCAGTAACAGTTTGAATTTTTAGGTTTCACTCTGTTTTCTGCTATATAGATAGATGTGTTTGAAACTCTAAATCAAACACGGTTTGTGCTAGCTCCGTGAAACTTGACCAAATGAAGTAGTTCTAAGTTCTATCTCTATGGTTTGTTTCCTCTTGAAGTACCCCATGCAGAGACTGGCAAAGAACACTTTCATTTGAAAGGGGTTGCCAAGCTTCCAAAAAACTACTAGTTTGCTGAAATCTCAGCAACCATTTTTTCACCAAATCTTGATGATACTTGGTGGTAATGATCAGTTCACTAAGCCCACTTGGCTGCCCAATTTTCACTCTTCTAGGTTCAAGCGTTCGTTTCCAGTAACACTTTGAATTTTTAGGTTTCACTCTGTTTTCTGCTATATAGATAGATGTGTTTGAAACTCTAAATCAAACACGGTTTGTGCTAGCTCCATGAAACTTGACCAAATGAAGTAGTTCTAAGTTCTATCTCTATGGTTTGGTTCCTCCTGAAGTACCCCATGCAGAGACTGGCGAAAAACACTTTCGTTTTAAAGGGGTTGCCAAGCTTCCAAAAAACTACTAGTTTGCTGAAATCTCAGCAAACATTTTTTCACCAAATCTTGATGATACTTGGTGGTAATGATCAGTTCACTAATCCCACTTGGCTGCCCAACTTTCAATCTTCTAGGTTCAAGCGTTCGTTTCCAGTAACAGTTTGAATTTTTAGGTTTCACTCTGTTTTCTGCTATATAGATAGATGTGTTTGAAACTCTAAATCAAACACGGTTTGTGCTAGCTCCTTGAAACTTGACAAAATGAAGTAGTTCTAAGTTCTATCTCTATGGTTTGTTTCCTCCTGAAGTACCCCATGCAGAGACTGGCAAAAAACACTTTCGTTTGAAAGGGGTTGCCAAGCTTCCAAAAAACTACTAGTTTGCTGAAATCTCAGCAAACATTTTTTCACCAAATCTTGATGATACTTGGTGGTAATGATAAGTTCACTAATCCCACTTGGCTGCCCAACTTTCAATCTTCTAGGTTCAAGCGTTCGTTTCCAGTAACAGTTTGAATTTTTAGGTTTCACTCTGTTTTCTGCTATATAGATAGATGTGTTTGAAACTCTAAATCAAACACGGTTTGTGCTAGCTCCGTGAAACTTGACCAAATGAAGTAGTTCTAAGTTCTATCTCTATGGTTTGTTTCCTCTTGAAGTACCCCATGCAGAGACTGGCAAAGAACACTTTCATTTGAAAGGGGTTGCCAAGCTTCCAAAAAACTACTAGTTTGCTGAAATCTCAGCAACCATTTTTTCACCAAATCTTGATGATACTTGGTGGTAATGATCAGTTCACTAAGCCCACTTGGCTGCCCAACTTTCACTCTTCTAGGTTCAAGCGTTCGTTTCCAGTAACACTTTGAATTTTTAGGTTTCACTCTGTTTTCTGCTATATAGATAGATGTGTTTGAAACTCTAAATCAAACACGGTTTGTGCTAGCTCCTTGAAACTTGACCAAATGAAGTAGTTCTAAGTTCTATCTCTATGGTTTGTTTCCTCCTGAAGTACCCCATGCAGAGACTGGCGAAAAACACTTTCGTTTGAAAGGGGTTGACAAGCTTCCAAAAAACTACTAGTTTGCTGAAATCTCAGCAAACATTTTTTCACCTAATCTTGATGATACTTGGTGGTAATGATAAGTTCACTAATCCCACTTGGCTGCCCAACTTTCAATCTTCTAGGTTCAAGCGTTCGTTTCCAGTAACAGTTTGAATTTTTAGGTTTCACTCTGTTTTCTGCTATATAGATAGATGTGTTTGAAACTCTAAATCAAACACGGTTTGTGCTAGCTCCGTGAAACTTGACCAAATGAAGTAGTTCTAAGTTCTATCTCTATGGTTTGTTTCCTCTTGAAGTACCCCATGCAGAGACTGGCAAAGAACACTTTCATTTGAAAGGGGTTGCCAAGCTTCCAAAAAACTACTAGTTTGCTGAAATCTCAGCAACCATTTTTTCACCAAATCTTGATGATACTTGGTGGTAATGATCAGTTCACTAAGCCCACTTGGCTGCCCAACTTTCACTCTTCTAGGTTCAAGCGTTCGTTTCCAGTAACACTTTGAATTTTTACGTTTCACTCTGTTTTCTGCTATATAGATAGATGTGTTTGAAACTATAAATCAAACACGGTTTGTGCTAGCTCCTTGAAACTTGACCAAATGAAGTAGTTCTAAGTTCTATCTCTATGGTTTGTTTCCTCCAGAAGTACCCCATGCAGAGACTGGCGAAAAACACTTTGGTTTTAAAAAGGTTGCCAAGCTTCCAAAAAACTACTAGTTTGCTGAAATCTCAGCAAACATTTTTTCACCAAATCTTGATGATACTAGGTGGTAATGATCAGTTCACTAATCCCACTTGGCTGCCCAACTTTCAATCTTCTAGGTTCAAGCGTTCGTTTCCAGTAACAGTTTGAATTTTTAGGTTTCACTCTGTTTTCTGCTATATAGATAGATGTGTTTGAAACTCTAAATCAAACACGGTTTGTGCTAGCTCCGTGAAACTTGACAAAATGAAGTAGTTCTAAGTTCTATCTCTATGGTTTGTTTCCTCTTGAAGTACCCCATGCAGAGACTGGCAAAGAACACTTTCGCTTGAAAGGGGTTGCCAAGCTTCCAAAAAACTACTAGTTTGCTGAAATCTCAGCAACCATTTTTTCACCAAATCTTGATGATACTTGGTGGTAATGATCAGTTCACTAAGCCCACTTGGCTGCCCAGTTTTCACTCTTCTAGGTTCAAGCGTTCGTTTCCAGTAACACTTTGAATTTTTAGGTTTCACTCTGTTTTCTGCTATATAGATAGATGTGTTTGAAACTCTAAATCAAACACGGTTTGTGCTAGCTCCTTGAAACTTGACCAAATGAAGTAGTTCTAAGTTCTATCTCTATGGTTTGTTTCCTCTTGAAGTACCCCATGCAGAGACTGGCGAAGAACACTTTCGTTTTAAAGGGATAGCCAAGCTTCCAAAAAACTACTAGTTTGCTGAAATCTCAGCAAACATTTTTTCACCAAATCTTGATGATACTTGGTGGTAATGATCAGTTCACTAATCCCACTTGGCTGCCCAACTTTCAATCTTCTAGGTTCAAGCGTTCGTTTCCAGTAACAGTTTGAATTTTTAGGTTTCACTCTGTTTTCTGCTATATAGATAGATGTGTTTGAAACTCTAAATCAAACACGGTTTGTGCTAGCTCTGTGAAACTTGACAAAATGAAGTAGTTCTAAGTTCTATCTTTATGGTTTGTTTCCTCTTGAAGTACCCCATGCAGAGACTGGCGAGGAACACTTTCGTTTGAAAGGGGTTGCCAAGCTTCCAAAAAACTACTCGTTTGCTGAAATCTCAGCAAACATTTTTTCACCAAATCTTGATGATACTTGGTGGTAATGATCAGTTCACTAAGGCCACTTGGGTTCCCAATTTTCACTCTACTAGGTTCAAGCGTTCGTTTCCAGTAACACTTTGAATTTTTAGGTTTCACTCTGTTTTCTGCTATATAGATAGATGTGTTTGAAACTCTAAATCAAACACGGTTTGTGCTAGCTCCTTGAAACTTGACCAAATGAAGTAGTTCTAAGTTCTATCTCTATGGTTTGTTTCCTCTTGAAGTACCCCATGCAGAGACTGGCGAAAAACACTTTCGTTTTAAAGGGGTTGCCAAGCTTCCAAAAAACTACTAGTTTGCTGAAATCTCAGCAAACATTTTTTCACCAAATCTTGATGATACTTGGTGGTAATGATCAGTTCACTAATCCCACTTGGCTGCCCAACTTTCACTCTTCTAGGTTCAAGCGTTCGTTTCCAGTAACAGTTTGAATTTTTAGGTTTCACTCTGTTTTCTGCTATATAGATAGATGTGTTTGAAACTCTAAATCAAACACGGTTTGTGCTAGCTCCGTGAAACTTGACCAAATGAAGTAGTTCTAAGTTCTATCTCTATGGTTTGTTTCCTCCTGAAGTACCCCATGCAGAGACTGGCGAAAAACACTTTCGTTTGAAAGGGGTTGCCAAGCTTCCAAAAAACTACTAGTTTGCTGAAATCTCAGCAAACATTTTTTCACCAAATCTTGATGATACTTGGTGGTAATGATCAGTTCACTAATCCCACTTGGCTGCCCAACTTTCAATCTTCTAGGTTCAAGCGTTCGTTTCCAGTAACAGTTTGAATTTTTAGGTTTCACTCTGTTTTCTGCTATATAGATAGATGTGTTTGAAACTCTAAATCAAACACGGTTTGTGCTAGCTCCTTGAAACTTGACAAAATGAAGTAGTTCTAAGTTCTATCTCTATGGTTTGTTTCCTCCTGAAGTACCCCATGCAGAAACTGGCGAAAAACACTTTCGTTTGAAAGGGGTTGCCAAGCTTCCAAAAAACTACTAGTTTGCTGAAATCTCAGCAAACATTTTTTCACCAAATCTTGATGATACTTGGTGGTAATGATAAGTTCACTAATCCCACTTGGCTGCCCAACTTTCAATCTTCTAGGTTCAAGCGTTCGTTTCCAGTAACACTTTGAATTTTTAGGTTTCACTCTGTTTTCTGCTATATAGATAGATGTGTTTGAAACTCTAAATCAAACACGGTTTGTGCTAGCTCCTTGAAACTTGACCAAATGAAGTAGTTCTAAGTTCTATCTCTATGGTTTGTTTCCTCCTGAAGTACCCCATGCAGAGACTGGCGAAAAACACTTTCGTTTTAAAGGGGTTGCCAAGCTTCCAAAAAACTACTAGTTTGCTGAAATCTCAGCAAACATTTTTTCACCAAATCTTGATGATACTTGGTGGTAATGATCAGTTCACTAATCCCACTTGGCTGCCCAACTTTCAATCTTCTAGGTTCAAGCGTTCGTTTCCAGTAACAGTTTGAATTTTTAGGTTTCACTCTGTTTTCTGCTATATAGATAGATGTGTTTGAAACTCTAAATCAAACATGGTTTGTGCTACCTCCGTGAAACTTGACAAAATGAAGTAGTTCTAAGTTCTATCTTTATGGTTTGTTTCCCCTTGAAGTACCCCATGCAGAGACTGGCGAAGAACACTTTCGTTTGAAAGGGGTTGCCAAGCTTCCAAAAAACTACTAGTTTGCTGAAATCTCAGCAAACATTTTTTCACCAAATCTTGATGATACTTGGTGGTAATGATCAGTTCACTAATCCCACTTGGCTGCCCAACTTTCACTCTTCTAGGTTCAAGCGTTCGTTTCCAGTAACAGTTTGAATTTTTAGGTTTCACTCTGTTTTCTGCTATATAGATAGATGTGTTTGAAACTCTAAATCAAACACGGTTTTTGCTAGCTCCGTGAAACTTGACAAAATGAAGTAGTTCTAAGTTCTATCTCTATGGTGTGTTTCCTCTTGAAGTACCCCATGCAGAGACTGGCGAAGAACACTTTCGTTTGAAAGGGGTTGCCAAGCTTCCAAAAAACTACTAGTTTGCTGAAATCTCAGCAACCATTTTTTCACCAAATCTTGATGATACTTGGTGGTAATGATAAGTTCACTAATCCCACTTGGCTGCCCAACTTTCAATCTTCTAGGTTCAAGCGTTCGTTTCCAGTAACAGTTTGAATTTTTAGGTTTCACTCTGTTTTCTGCTATATAGATAGATGTGTTTGAAACTCTAAATCAAACACGGTTTGTGCTAGCTCCGTGAAACTTGACCAAATGAAGTAGTTCTAAGTTCTATCTCTATGGTTTGTTTCCTCTTGAAGTACCCCATGCAGAGACTGGCAAAGAACACTTTCATTTGAAAGGGGTTGCCAAGCTTCCAAAAAACTACTAGTTTGCTGAAATCTCAGCAACCATTTTTTCACCAAATCTTGATGATACTTGGTGGTAATGATCAGTTCACTAAGCCCACTTGGCTGCCCAATTTTCACTCTTCTAGGTTCAAGCGTTCGTTTCCAGTAACACTTTGAATTTTTAGGTTTCACTCTGTTTTCTGCTATATAGATAGATGTGTTTGAAACTCTAAATCAAACACGGTTTGTGCTAGCTCCATGAAACTTGACCAAATGAAGTAGTTCTAAGTTCTATCTCTATGGTTTGTTTCCTCCTGAAGTACCCCATGCAGAGACTGGCGAAAAACACTTTCGTTTTAAAGGGGTTGCCAAGCTTCCAAAAAACTACTAGTTTGCTGAAATCTCAGCAAACATTTTTTCACCAAATCTTGATGATACTTGGTGGTAATGATCAGTTCACTAATCCCACTTGGCTGCCCAACTTTCAATCTTCTAGGTTCAAGCGTTCGTTTCCAGTAACAGTTTGAATTTTTAGGTTTCACTCTGTTTTCTGCTATATAGATAGATGTGTTTGAAACTCTAAATCAAACACGGTTTGTGCTAGCTCCTTGAAACTTGACAAAATGAAGTAGTTCTAAGTTCTATCTCTATGGTTTGTTTCCTCCTGAAGTACCCCATGCAGAGACTGGCAAAAAACACTTTCGTTTGAAAGGGGTTGCCAAGCTTCCAAAAAACTACTAGTTTGCTGAAATCTCAGCAAACATTTTTTCACCAAATCTTGATGATACTTGGTGGTAATGATAAGTTCACTAATCCCACTTGGCTGCCCAACTTTCAATCTTCTAGGTTCAAGCGTTCGTTTCCAGTAACAGTTTGAATTTTTAGGTTTCACTCTGTTTTCTGCTATATAGATAGATGTGTTTGAAACTCTAAATCAAACACGGTTTGTGCTAGCTCCGTGAAACTTGACCAAATGAAGTAGTTCTAAGTTCTATCTCTATGGTTTGTTTCCTCTTGAAGTACCCCATGCAGAGACTGGCAAAGAACACTTTCATTTGAAAGGGGTTGCCAAGCTTCCAAAAAACTACTAGTTTGCTGAAATCTCAGCAACCATTTTTTCACCAAATCTTGATGATACTTGGTGGTAATGATCAGTTCACTAAGCCCACTTGGCTGCCCAACTTTCACTCTTCTAGGTTCAAGCGTTCGTTTCCAGTAACACTTTGAATTTTTAGGTTTCACTCTGTTTTCTGCTATATAGATAGATGTGTTTGAAACTCTAAATCAAACACGGTTTGTGCTAGCTCCTTGAAACTTGACCAAATGAAGTAGTTCTAAGTTCTATCTCTATGGTTTGTTTCCTCCTGAAGTACCCCATGCAGAGACTGGCGAAAAACACTTTCGTTTGAAAGGGGTTGACAAGCTTCCAAAAAACTACTAGTTTGCTGAAATCTCAGCAAACATTTTTTCACCTAATCTTGATGATACTTGGTGGTAATGATAAGTTCACTAATCCCACTTGGCTGCCCAACTTTCAATCTTCTAGGTTCAAGCGTTCGTTTCCAGTAACAGTTTGAATTTTTAGGTTTCACTCTGTTTTCTGCTATATAGATAGATGTGTTTGAAACTCTAAATCAAACACGGTTTGTGCTAGCTCCGTGAAACTTGACCAAATGAAGTAGTTCTAAGTTCTATCTCTATGGTTTGTTTCCTCTTGAAGTACCCCATGCAGAGACTGGCAAAGAACACTTTCATTTGAAAGGGGTTGCCAAGCTTCCAAAAAACTACTAGTTTGCTGAAATCTCAGCAACCATTTTTTCACCAAATCTTGATGATACTTGGTGGTAATGATCAGTTCACTAAGCCCACTTGGCTGCCCAACTTTCACTCTTCTAGGTTCAAGCGTTCGTTTCCAGTAACACTTTGAATTTTTAGGTTTCACTCTGTTTTCTGCTATATAGATAGATGTGTTTGAAACTCTAAATCAAACACGGTTTGTGCTAGCTCCTTGAAACTTGACCAAATGAAGTAGTTCTAAGTTCTATCTCTATGGTTTGTTTCCTCCTGAAGTACCCCATGCAGAGACTGGCGAAAAACACTTTCGTTTGAAAGGGGTTGACAAGCTTCCAAAAAACTACTAGTTTGCTGAAATCTCAGCAAACATTTTTTCACCTAATCTTGATGATACTTGGTGGTAATGATAAGTTCACTAATCCCACTTGGCTGCCCAACTTTCAATCTTCTAGGTTCAAGCGTTCGTTTCCAGTAACAGTTTGAATTTTTAGGTTTCACTCTGTTTTCTGCTATATAGATAGATGTGTTTGAAACTCTAAATCAAACACGGTTTGTGCTAGCTCCGTGAAACTTGACCAAATGAAGTAGTTCTAAGTTCTATCTCTATGGTTTGTTTCCTCTTGAAGTACCCCATGCAGAGACTGGCAAAGAACACTTTCATTTGAAAGGGGTTGCCAAGCTTCCAAAAAACTACTAGTTTGCTGAAATCTCAGCAACCATTTTTTCACCAAATCTTGATGATACTTGGTGGTAATGATCAGTTCACTAAGCCCACTTGGCTGCCCAACTTTCACTCTTCTAGGTTCAAGCGTTCGTTTCCAGTAACACTTTGAATTTTTACGTTTCACTCTGTTTTCTGCTATATAGATAGATGTGTTTGAAACTATAAATCAAACACGGTTTGTGCTAGCTCCTTGAAACTTGACCAAATGAAGTAGTTCTAAGTTCTATCTCTATGGTTTGTTTCCTCCAGAAGTACCCCATGCAGAGACTGGCGAAAAACACTTTGGTTTTAAAAAGGTTGCCAAGCTTCCAAAAAACTACTAGTTTGCTGAAATCTCAGCAAACATTTTTTCACCAAATCTTGATGATACTAGGTGGTAATGATCAGTTCACTAATCCCACTTGGCTGCCCAACTTTCAATCTTCTAGGTTCAAGCGTTCGTTTCCAGTAACAGTTTGAATTTTTAGGTTTCACTCTGTTTTCTGCTATATAGATAGATGTGTTTGAAACTCTAAATCAAACACGGTTTGTGCTAGCTCCGTGAAACTTGACAAAATGAAGTAGTTCTAAGTTCTATCTCTATGGTTTGTTTCCTCTTGAAGTACCCCATGCAGAGACTGGCAAAGAACACTTTCGCTTGAAAGGGGTTGCCAAGCTTCCAAAAAACTACTAGTTTGCTGAAATCTCAGCAACCATTTTTTCACCAAATCTTGATGATACTTGGTGGTAATGATCAGTTCACTAAGCCCACTTGGCTGCCCAGTTTTCACTCTTCTAGGTTCAAGCGTTCGTTTCCAGTAACACTTTGAATTTTTAGGTTTCACTCTGTTTTCTGCTATATAGATAGATGTGTTTGAAACTCTAAATCAAACACGGTTTGTGCTAGCTCCTTGAAACTTGACCAAATGAAGTAGTTCTAAGTTCTATCTCTATGGTTTGTTTCCTCTTGAAGTACCCCATGCAGAGACTGGCGAAGAACACTTTCGTTTTAAAGGGATAGCCAAGCTTCCAAAAAACTACTAGTTTGCTGAAATCTCAGCAAACATTTTTTCACCAAATCTTGATGATACTTGGTGGTAATGATCAGTTCACTAATCCCACTTGGCTGCCCAACTTTCAATCTTCTAGGTTCAAGCGTTCGTTTCCAGTAACAGTTTGAATTTTTAGGTTTCACTCTGTTTTCTGCTATATAGATAGATGTGTTTGAAACTCTAAATCAAACACGGTTTGTGCTAGCTCTGTGAAACTTGACAAAATGAAGTAGTTCTAAGTTCTATCTTTATGGTTTGTTTCCTCTTGAAGTACCCCATGCAGAGACTGGCGAGGAACACTTTCGTTTGAAAGGGGTTGCCAAGCTTCCAAAAAACTACTAGTTTGCTGAAATCTCAGCAACCATTTTTTCACCAAATCTTGATGATACTTGGTGGTAATGATCAGTTCACTAAGCAAACTTGGCTGCCCAATTTTCACTCTTCTAGGTTCAAGCGTTCGTTTCCAGTAACACTTTGAATTTTTAGGTTTCACTCTGTTTTCTGCTATATAGATAGATGTGTTTGAAACTCTAAATCAAACACGGTTTGTGCTAGCTCCTTGAAACTTGACCAAATGAAGTAGTTCTAAGTTCTATCTCTATGGTTTGTTTCCTCTTGAAGTACCCCATGCAGAGACTGGCGAAAAACACTTTCGTTTGAAAGGGGTTGCCAAGCTTCCAAAAAACTACTAGTTTGCTGAAATCTCAGCAAACATTTTTTCACCAAATCTTGATGATACTTGGTGGTAATGATCAGTTCACTAATCCCACTTGGCTGCCCAACTTTCACTCTTCTAGGTTCAAGCGTTCGTTTCCAGTAACAGTTTGAATTTTTAGGTTTCACTCTGTTTTCTGCTATATAGATAGATGTGTTTGAAACTCTAAATCAAACACGGTTTGTGCTAGCTCCGTGAAACTTGACAAAATGAAGTAGTTCTAAGTTCTATCTCTATGGTTTGTTTCCTCTTGAAGTACCCCATGCAGAGAGTGGCAAAGAACACTTTCGTTTGAAAGGGGTTGCCAAGCTTCCAAAAAACTACTAGTTTGCCGAAATCTCAGCAACCATTTTTTCATCAAATCTTGATGATACTTGGTGGTAATGATCAGTTCACTAAGCCCACTTGGCTGCCCAATTTTCACTCTTCTAGGTTCAAGCGTTCGTTTCCAGTAACACTTTGAATTTTTAGGTTTCACTCTGTTTTCTGCTATATAGATAGAGGTGTTTGAAACTATAAATCAAACACGGTTTGTGCTAGCTCCTTGAAACTTGACCAAATGAAGTAGTTCTAAGTTCTATCTCTATGGTTTGTTTCCTCCTGAAGTACCCCATGCAGAGACTGGCGAAAAACACTTTCGTTTGAAAGGGGTTGCCAAGCTTCCAAAAAACTACTAGTTTGCTGAAATCTCAGCAAACATTTTTTCACCAAATCTTGATGATACTTGGTAGTAATGATCAGTTCACTAATCCCACTTGGCTGCCCAACTTTCAATCTTCTAGGTTCAAGCGTTCGTTTCCAGTAACAGTTTGAATTTTTAGGTTTCACTCTGTTTTCTGCTATATAGATAGATGTGTTTGAAACTCTAAATCAAACACGGTTTGTGCTAGCTCCGTGAAACTTGACAAAATGAAGTAGTTCTAAGTTCTATCTCTATGGTTTGTTTCCTCTTGAAGTACCCCATGCAGAGACTGGCAAAGAACACTTTCGTTTGAAAGGGGTTGCCAAGCTTCCAAAAAACTACTTGTTTGTTGAAATCTCAGCAAACATTTTTTCACCAAATCTTGATGATACTTGGTGGTAATGATCAGTTCACTAATCCCACTTGGCTGCCCAACTTTCAATCTTCTAGGTTCAAGCGTTCGTTTCCAGTAACAGTTTGTATTTTTAGGTTTCACTCTGTTTTCTGCTATATAGATAGATGTGTTTGAAACTCTAAATCAAACACGGTTTGTGCTAGCTCCGTGAAACTTGACAAAATGAAGTAGTTCTAAGTTCTATCTCTATGGTTTGCTTCCTCTTGACGTACCCCATGCAGAGACTGGCAAAGAACACTTTCGTTTGAAAGGGGTTGCCAAGCTTCCAAAAAACTACTAGTTTGCTGAAATCTCAGCAACCATTTTTTCACCAAATCTTGATGATACTTGGTGGTAATGATCAGTTCACTAAGCCCACTTGGCTGCCCAGTTTTCACTCTTCTAGGTTCAAGCGTTCGTTTCCAGTAACACTTTGAATTTTTAGGTTTCACTCTGTTTTCTGCTATATAGATAGATGTGTTTGAAACTCTAAATCAAACACGGTTTGTGCTAGCTCCTTGAAACTTGACCAAATGAAGTAGTTCTAAGTTCTATCTCTATGGTTTGTTTCCTCTTGAAGTACCCCATGCAGAGACTGGCGAAAAACACTTTCGTTTGAAAGGGGTTGCCAAGCTTCCAAAAAACTACTAGTTTGCTGAAATCTCAGCAAACATTTTTTCACCAAATCTTGATGATACTTGGTGGTAATGATCAGTTCACTAATCCCACTTGGCTGCCCAACTTTCACTCTTCTAGGTTCAAGCGTTCGTTTCCAGTAACAGTTTGAATTTTTAGGTTTCACTCTGTTTTCTACTATATAGATAGATGTGTTTGAAACTCTAAATCAAACACGGTTTGTGCTAGCTCCGTGAAACTTGACAAAATGAAGTAGTTCTAAGTTCTATCTCTATGGTTTGTTTCCTCTTGAAGTACCCCATGCAGAGAGTGGCAAAGAACACTTTCGTTTGAAAGGGGTTGCCAAGCTTCCAAAAAACTACTAGTTTGCCGAAATCTCAGCAACCATTTTTTCACCAAATCTTGATGATACTTGGTGGTAATGATCAGTTCACTAAGCCCACTTGGCTGCCCAACTTTCACTCTTCTAGGTTCAAGCGTTCGTTTCCAGTAACACTTTGAATTTTTAGGTTTCACTCTCTTTTCTGCTATATAGATAGATGTGTTTTAAACTCTAAATCAAACACGGTTTGTGCTAGCTCCTTGAAACTTGACCAAATGAAGTAGTTCTAAGTTCTATCTCTATGGTTTGTTTCCTCCTGAAGTACCCCATGCAGAGACTGGCGAAAAACACTTTCGTTTTAAAGGGGTTGCCAAGCTTCCAAAAAACTACTAGTTTGCTGAAATCTCAGCAAACATTTTTTCACCAAATCTTGATGATACTTGGTGGTAATGATCTGTTCACTAATCCCACTTGGCTGCCCAACTTTCAATCTTCTTGGTTCAAGCGTTCGTTTCCAGTAACAGTTTGAATTTTTAGGTTTCACTCTGTTTTCTGCTATATAGATAGATGTGTTTGAAACTCTAAATCAAACACGGTTTGTGCTAGCTCCGTGATTGACAAAATGAAGTAGTTCTAAGTTCTATCTCTATGGTTTGTTTCCTCTTGAAGTACCCCATGAAGAGACTGGCAAAGAACACTTTCGTTTGAAAGGGGTTGCCAAGCTTCCAAAAAACTACTAGTTTGCTGAAATCTCAGCAACCATTTTTTCACCAAATCTTGATGATACTTGGTGGTAATGATCAGTTCACTAAGCCCACTTGGCTGCCCAACTTTCACTCTTCTAGGTTCAAGCGTTCGTTTCCAGTAACACTTTGAATTTTTAGGTTTCACTCTGTTTTCTGCTATATAGATAGATGTGTTTGAAACTCTAAATCAAACACGGTTTGTGTTAGCTCCTTGAAACTTGACCAAATGAAGTAGTTCTAAGTTCTATCTCTATGGTTTGTTTCCTCCTGAAGTACCCCTTGCATAGACTGGCGAAAAACACTTTTGTTTGAAAGGGGTTGCCAAGCTTCCAAAAAACTACTAGTTTGCTTAAATCTCAGCAAACATTTTTTCACCAAATCTTGATGATACTTGGTGGTAATGATCAGTTCACTAATCCCACTTGGCTGCCCAACTTTCAATCTTCTAGGTTCAAGCGTTCGTTTCCAGTAACACTTTGAATTTTTAGGTTTCACTCTGTTTTCTGCTATATAGATAGATGTGTTTGAAACTCTAAATCAAACACGGTTTGTGCTAGCTCCGTGAAACTTGACAAAATGAAGTAGTTCTAAGTTCTATCTCTATGGTTTGTTTCCTCTTGAAGTACCCCATGCAGAGACTGGCAAAGAACACTTTTGTTTGAAAGGGGTTGCCAAGCTTCCAAAAAACTACTAGTTTGCTGAAATCTCAGGAACCATTTTTTCACCAAATCTTGATGATACTTGGTGGTAATGATCAGTTCACTAAGCCCACTTGGCTGCCCAGTTTTCACTCTTCTAGGTTCAAGCGTTCGTTTCCAGTAACACTTTGAATTTTTAGGTTTCACTCTGTTTTCTGCTATATAGATAGATGTGTTTGAAACTCTAAATCAAACACGGTTTGTGCTAGCTCCTTGAAACTTGACCAAATGAAGTACTTCTAAGTTCTATCTCTATGGTTTGTTTCCTCTTGAAGTACCCCATGCAGAGACTGGCGAAGAACACTTTCGTTTGAAAGGGGTTGCCAAGCTTACAAAAAACTACTAGTTTGCTGAAATCTCAGCAAACATTTTTTCACCAAATCTTGATGATACTTGGTGGTAATGATCAGTTCACTAAGCCCACTTGGCTGCCCAGTTTTCACTCTTCTAGGTTCAAGCGTTCGTTTCCAGTAACACTTTGAATTTTTAGGTTTCACTCTGTTTTCTGCTATATAGATAGATGTGTTTGAAACTCTAAATCAAACACGGTTTGTGCTAGCTCCTTGAAACTTGACCAAATGAAGTAGTTCTAAGTTCTATCTCTATGGTTTGTTTCCTCTTGAAGTACCCCATGCAGAGACTGGCGAAGAACACTTTAGTTTGAAAGGGGTTGCCAAGCTTACAAAAAACTACTAGTTTGCTGAAATCTCAGCAAACATTTTTTCACCAAATCTTGATGATACTTGGTGGTAATGATCAGTTCACTAATCCCACTTGGCTGCCCAACTTTCACTCTTCTAGGTTCAAGCGTTCGTTTCTAGTAACAGTTTGAATTTTTAGGTTTCACTCTGTTTTCTGCTATATAGATAGATGTGTTTGAAACTCTAAATCAAACACGGTTTGTGCTAGCTCCGTTAATCTTGACAAAATGAAGTAGTTCTAAGTTCTATCTCTATGGTTTGTTTCCTCTTGAAGTACCCCATGCAGAGACTGGCGAAGAACACTTTCGTTTGAAAGGGGTTGCCAAGCTTCCAAAAAACTACTCGTTTGCTGAAATCTCAGCAACCATTTTTTCACCAAATCTTGATGATACTTGGTGGTAATGATCAGTTCACTAAGCCCACTTGGCTGCCCAATTTTCACTCTTCTAGGTTCAAGCGTTCGTTTCCAGTAACAGTTTGAATTTTTAGGTTTCACTCTGTTTTCTGCTATATAGATAGATGTGTTTGAAACTCTAAATCAAACACGGTTTGTGCTAGCTCCTTGAAACTTGACAAAATGAAGTAGTTCTAAGTTCTATCTCTATGGTTTGTTTCCTCTTGAAGTACCCCATGCAGAAACTGGCGAAAAACACTTTCGTTTGAAAGGGGTTGCCAAGCTTCCAAAAAACTACTCGTTTGCTGAAATCTCAGCAACCATTTTTTCACCAAATCTTGATGATACTTGGTGGTAATGATCAGTTCACTAATCCCACTTGGCTGCCCAACTTTCACTCTTCTAGGTTCAAGCGTTCGTTTCCAGTAACAGTTTGAATTTTTAGGTTTCACTCTGTTTTCTGCTATATAGATAGATGTGTTTGAAACTCTAAATCAAACATGGTTTGTGCTAGCTCTTTGAAACTTGACAAAATGAAGTAGTTCTAAGTTCTATCTCTATGGTTTTTTTCCTCTTGAAGTACCCCATGCAGAGACTCGCAAAGAACACTTTCCTTTGAAAGGGGTTGCCAAGCTTCCATAAAACTACTAGTTTGCTGAAATCTCAGCAACCATTTTTTCACCAAATCTTGATGATATTTGGTGGTAATGATCAGTTCACTAGGCCCACTTGGCTGCCCAATTTTCACTCTTCTAGGTTCAAGCGTTCGTTTCCAGTAACACTTTGAATTTTTAGGTTTCACTCTGTTTTCTGCTATATAGATAGATGTGTTTGAAACTCTAAATCAAACACGGTTTGTGCTAGCTCCGTGAAACTTGACAAAATGAAGTAGTTCTAAGTTCTATCTCTATGGTTTGTTTCCTCTTGAAGTACCCCATGCAGAGACTGGCAAAGAACACTTTCGTTTGAAAGGGGTTGCCAAGCTTCCAAAAAACTACTAGTTTGCTGAAATCTCAGCAACCATTTTTTCACCAAATCTTGATGATACTTGGTGGTAATGATCAGTTCACTAAGCCCACTTGGCTGCCCAGTTTTCACTCTTCTAGGTTCAAGCGTTCGTTTCCAGTAACACTTTGAATTTTTAGGTTTCACTCTGTTTTCTGCTATATAGATAGATGTGTTTGAAACTCTAAATCAAACACGGTTTGTGCTAGCTCCTTGAAACTTGACCAAATGAAGTACTTCTAAGTTCTATCTCTATGGTTTGTTTCCTCTTGAAGTACCCCATGCAGAGACTGGCGAAGAACACTTTCGTTTGAAAGGCGTTGCCAAGCTTACAAAAAACTACTAGTTTGCTGAAATCTCAGCAAACATTTTTTCACCAAATCTTGATGATACTTGGTGGTAATGATCAGTTCACTAAGCCCACTTGGCTGCCCAGTTTTCACTCTTCTAGGTTCAAGCGTTCGTTTCCAGTAACACTTTGAATTTTTAGGTTTCACTCTGTTTTCTGCTATATAGATAGATGTGTTTGAAACTCTAAATCAAACACGGTTTGTGCTAGCTCCTTGAAACTTGACCAAATGAAGTAGTTCTAAGTTCTATCTCTATGGTTTGTTTCCTCTTGAAGTACCCCATGCAGAGACTGGCGAAGAACACTTTCGTTTGAAAGGGGTTGCCAAGCTTACAATAAACTACTAGTTTGCTGAAATCTCAGCAAACATTTTTTCACCAAATCTTGATGATACTTGGTGGTAATGATCAGTTCACTAATCCCACTTGGCTGCCCAACTTTCACTCTTCTAGGTTCAAGCGTTCGTTTCTAGTAACAGTTTGAATTTTTAGGTTTCACTCTGTTTTCTGCTATATAGATAGATGTGTTTGAAACTCTAAATCAAACACGGTTTGTGCTAGCTCCGTTAATCTTGACAAAATGAAGTAGTTCTAAGTTCTATCTCTATGGTTTGTTTCCTCTTGAAGTACCCCATGCAGAGACTGGCGAAGAACACTTTCGTTTGAAAGGGGTTGCCAAGCTTCCAAAAAACTACTCGTTTGCTGAAATCTCAGCAACCATTTTTTCACCAAATCTTGATGATACTTGGTGGTAATGATCAGTTCACTAAGCCCACTTGGCTGCCCAATTTTCACTCTTCTAGGTTCAAGCGTTCGTTTCCAGTAACAGTTTGAATTTTTAGGTTTCACTCTGTTTTCTGCTATATAGATAGATGTGTTTGAAACTCTAAATCAAACACGGTTTGTGCTAGCTCCTTGAAACTTGACAAAATGAAGTAGTTCTAAGTTCTATCTCTATGGTTTGTTTCCTCTTGAAGTACCCCATGCAGAAACTGGCGAAAAACACTTTCGTTTGAAAGGGGTTGCCAAGCTTCCAAAAAACTACTCATTTGCTGAAATCTCAGCAACCATTTTTTCACCAAATCTTGATGATACTTGGTGGTAATGATCAGTTCACTAATCCCACTTGGCTGCCCAACTTTCACTCTTCTAGGTTCAAGCGTTCGTTTCCAGTAACAGTTTGAATTTTTAGGTTTCACTCTGTTTTCTGCTATATAGATAGATGTGTTTGAAACTCTAAATCAAACATGGTTTGTGCTAGCTCTTTGAAACTTGACAAAATGAAGTAGTTCTAAGTTCTATCTCTATGGTTTGTTTCCTCTTGAAGTACCCCATGCAGAGACTGGCAAAGAACACTTTCCTTTGAAAGGGGTTGCCAAGCTTCCATAAAACTACTAGTTTGCTGAAATCTCAGCAACCATTTTTTCACCAAATCTTGATGATATTTGGTGGTAATGATCAGTTCACTAAGCCCACTTGGCTGCCCAATTTTCACTCTTCTAGGTTCAAGCGTTCGTTTCCAGTAACACTTTGAATTTTTAGATTTCACTCTGTTTTCTGCTATATAGATAGATGTGTTTGAAACTCTAAATCAAACACGGTTTGTGCGAGCTCCTTGAAACTTGACCAATGAAGTAGTTCTAAGTTCTATCTCTATGGTTTGTTTCCTCCTGAAGTACCCCATGCAGAGCCTGGCGAAAAACACTTTCGTTTTAAAGGGGTTGCCAAGCTTCCAAAAAACTACTCGTTTGCTGAAATCTCAGCAAACATTTTTTCACCAAATCTTGATGATACTTGGTGGTAATGATCAGTTCACTAAGCCCACTTGGCTGCCCAATTTTCACTCTCCTAGGTTCAAGCGTTCGTTTCCAGTAACACTTTGAATTTTTAGGTTTCACTCTGTTTTCTGCTATATAGATAGATGTCTTTGAAACTCTAAATCAAACACGGTTTGTGCTAGCTCCTTGAAACTTGACAAAATGAAGTAGTTGTTAGTTCTATCTCTATGGTTTTTTTCATCTTGAAGTACCCCATGCAGAGACTGGCGAAAAACACTTTCGTTTGAAATTGGTTGCCAAGCTTCGAAAAAACTACTAGTTTGCTGAAATCTCAGCAAACATTTTTTCACCAAATCTTGATGATACTTGGTGGTAATGATCAGTTCACTAATCTCACTTGGCTGCCCAAATTTTATTCTTCTAGGTTGAAGCTTTCGTTTCCAGTGACTGTTTGAATTTTTAGGTTTCACTCTGTTTTCTCCAACATAGATAGCTGTGTTTGGAATTCTAAATCAAACACGGTTTGTGCTAGCTCCTTGAAACTTGACCAAATGAAGTAGTTCTAAATTCTATCTCTATGGTTTGTTTCCTCTTGAAGTACCCCGTGCAGAAACTGGCGAAAAACACTTTCGTTTGAAAGGGGTTGCCATGCTTCCAAAAAACTACTAGTTTGCTGAAATCTCAGCAAACATTTTTTCACCAAATCTTGATGATACTTGGTGGTAATGATCAGTTCACTAAGCCCACTTGGCTGCCCAGTTTTCACTCTTCTAGGTTCAAGCGTTCGTTTCCAGTAACACTTTGAATTTTTAGGTTTCACTCTGTTTTCTGCTATATAGATAGATGTGTTTGAAACTCTAAATCAAACACGGTTTGTGCTAGCTCCTTGAAACTTGACCAAATGAAGTAGTTCTAAGTTCTATCTCTATGGTTTGTTTCCTCTTGAAGTACCCCATGCAGAGACTGGCGAAGAACACTTTCGTTTGAAAGGGGTTGCCAAGCTTCCAAAAAACTACTAGTTTGCTGAAATCTCAGCAAACATTTTTTCACCAAATCTTGATGATACTTGGTGGTAATGATCAGTTCACTAATCCCACTTGGCTGCCCAACTTTCACTCTTCTAGGTTCAAGCGTTCGTTTCCAGTAACAGTTTGAATTTTTAGGTTTCACTCTGTTTTCTGCTATATAGATAGATGTGTTTGAAACTCTAAATCAAACACGGTTTGTGCTAGCTCCTTGAAACTTGACCAAATGAAGTAGTTCTAAGTTCTATCTCTATGGTTTGTTTCCTCCTGAAGTACCCCATGCAGAGACTGGCGAAAAACACTTTCGTTTTTAGGGGGTTGCCAAGCTTCCAAAAAACTACTAGTTTGCTGAAATCTCAGCAAACATTTTTTCACCAAATCTTGATGATACTTGGTGGTAATGATTAGTTCACTAATCCCACTTGGCTGCCCAACTTTCACTCTTCTAGGTTCAAGCGTTCGTTTCCAGTAACAGTTTGAATTTTTAGGTTTCACTCTGTTTTCTGCTATATAGATAGATGTGTTTGAAACTCTAAATCAAACACGGTTTGTGCTAGCTCCTTCAAACTTGACCAAATGAAGTAGTTCTACGTTCTATCTCTATGGTTTGTTTCCTCTTGAAGTACCCCATGCAGAGACTGGCGAAAAACACTTTCGTTTGAAAGGGGTTGCCAAGCTTCCAAAAAACTACTAGTTTGCAGAAATCTCAGCAAACATTTTTTCACCAAAACTTGATGATACTTGGTGGTAATGATCAGTTCAGTAAGCCCACTTGGCTGCCCAATTTTCACTCTTCTAGGTTCAAGCGTTCGTTTCCAGTAACACTTTGAATTTTTAGGTTTCACTCTGTTTTCTGCTATATAGATAGATGTGTTTGAAACTCTAAATCAAACACGGTTTGTGCTAGCTCCGTGAAACTTGACAAAATGAAGTAGTTCTAAGTCCTATCTCTATGGTTTGTTTCCTCTTGAAGTACCCCATGCAGAGACTGGCGAAGAACACTTTCGTTTGAAAGGGGTTGCCAAGCTTCCAAAAAACTACTAGTTTGCTGAAATCTCAGCAAACATTTTTTCACCAAATCTTGATGATACTTGGTGGTAATGATCAGTTCACTAATCCCACTTGGCTGCCCAAATTTTATTCTTCTAGGTTGAAGCTTTCGTTTCCAGTGACTGTTTGAATTTTTAGGTTTCACTCTGTTTTCTCCAACATAGATAGCTGTGTTTGGAATTCTAAATCAAACACGGTTTGTGCTAGCTCCTTGAAACTTGACCAAATGAAGTAGTTCTAAGTTCTATCTCTATGGTTTGTTTCCTCTTGAAGTACCCCATGCAGAGACTGGCGAAAAACACTTTCGTTTTAAAGGGGTTGCCAAGCTTCCAAAAAACTACTAGTTTGCTGAAATCTCAGCAAACATTTTGTCACCAAATCTTGATGATACTTGGTGGTAATGATCAGTTCACTAATCCCACTTGGCTGCCCAACTTTCAATCTTCTAGGTTCAAGCGTTCGTTTCCAGTAACAGTTTGAATTTTTAGGTTTCACTCTGTTTTCTGCTATATAGATAGATGTGTTTGAAACTCTAAATCAAACACGGTTTGTGCTAGCTCCTTCAAACCTGACCAAATGAAGTAGTTCTACGTTCTATCTCTATGGTTTGTTTCCTCTTGAAGTACCCCATGCAGAGACTGGCGAAAAACACTTTCGTTTGAAAGGGGTTGCCAAGCTTCCAAAAAACTACTAGTTTGCAGAAATCTCAGCAAACATTTTTTCACCAAAACTTGATGATACTTGGTGGTAATGATCAGTTCAGTAAGCCCACTTGGCTGCCCAATTTTCACTCTTCTAGGTTCAAGCGTTCGTTTCCAGTAACACTTTGAATTTTTAGGTTTCACTCTGTTTTCTGCTATATAGATAGATGTGTTTGAAACTCTAAATCAAACACGGTTTGTGCTAGCTCCGTGAAACTTGACAAAATGAAGTAGTTCTAAGTTCTATCTCTATGGTTTGTTTCCTCTTGAAGTACCCCATGCAGAGACTGGCAAAGAACACTTTCGTTTGAAAGGGGTTGCCAAGCTTCCAAAAAACTACTAGTTTGCTGAAATCTCAGCAACCATTTTTTCACCAAATCTTGATGATACTTGGTGGTAATGATCAGTTCACTAAGCCCACTTGGCTGCCCAGTTTTCACTCTTCTAGGTTCAAGCGTTCGTTTCCAGTAACAGTTTGAATTTTTAGGTTTCACTCTGTTTTCTGCTATATAGATAGATGTGTTTGAAACTCTAAATCAAACACGGTTTGTGCTAGCTCCTTGAAACTTGACCAAATGAAGTACTTCTAAGTTCTATCTCTATGGTTTGTTTCCTCTTGAAGTACCCCATGCAGAGACTGGCGAAGAACACTTTCGTTTGAAAGGCGTTGCCAAGCTTACAAAAAACTACTAGTTTGCTGAAATCTCAGCAAACATTTTTTCACCAAATCTTGATGATACTTGGTGGTAATGATCAGTTCACTAAGCCCACTTGGCTGCCCAGTTTTCACTCTTCTAGGTTCAAGCGTTCGTTTCCAGTAACACTTTGAATTTTTAGGTTTCACTCTGTTTTCTGCTATATAGATAGATGTGTTTGAAACTCTAAATCAAACACGGTTTGTGCTAGCTCCTTGAAACTTGACCAAATGAAGTAGTTCTAAGTTCTATCTCTATGGTTTGTTTCCTCTTGAAGTACCCCATGCAGAGACTGGCGAAGAACACTTTCGTTTGAAAGGGGTTGCCAAGCTTACAATAAACTACTAGTTTGCTGAAATCTCAGCAAACATTTTTTCACCAAATCTTGATGATACTTGGTGGTAATGATCAGTTCACTAATCCCACTTGGCTGCCCAACTTTCACTCTTCTAGGTTCAAGCGTTCGTTTCTAGTAACAGTTTGAATTTTTAGGTTTCACTCTGTTTTCTGCTATATAGATAGATGTGTTTGAAACTCTAAATCAAACACGGTTTGTGCTAGCTCCGTTAATCTTGACAAAATGAAGTAGTTCTAAGTTCTATCTCTATGGTTTGTTTCCTCTTGAAGTACCCCATGCAGAGACTGGCGAAGAACACTTTCGTTTGAAAGGGGTTGCCAAGCTTCCAAAAAACTACTCGTTTGCTGAAATCTCAGCAACCATTTTTTCACCAAATCTTGATGATACTTGGTGGTAATGATCAGTTCACTAAGCCCACTTGGCTGCCCAATTTTCACTCTTCTAGGTTCAAGCGTTCGTTTCCAGTAACAGTTTGAATTTTTAGGTTTCACTCTGTTTTCTGCTATATAGATAGATGTGTTTGAAACTCTAAATCAAACACGGTTTGTGCTAGCTCCTTGAAACTTGACAAAATGAAGTAGTTCTAAGTTCTATCTCTATGGTTTGTTTCCTCTTGAAGTACCCCATGCAGAAACTGGCGAAAAACACTTTCGTTTGAAAGGGGTTGCCAAGCTTCCAAAAAACTACTCATTTGCTGAAATCTCAGCAACCATTTTTTCACCAAATCTTGATGATACTTGGTGGTAATGATCAGTTCACTAATCCCACTTGGCTGCCCAACTTTCACTCTTCTAGGTTCAAGCGTTCGTTTCCAGTAACAGTTTGAATTTTTAGGTTTCACTCTGTTTTCTGCTATATAGATAGATGTGTTTGAAACTCTAAATCAAACATGGTTTGTGCTAGCTCTTTGAAACTTGACAAAATGAAGTAGTTCTAAGTTCTATCTCTATGGTTTGTTTCCTCTTGAAGTACCCCATGCAGAGACTGGCAAAGAACACTTTCCTTTGAAAGGGGTTGCCAAGCTTCCATAAAACTACTAGTTTGCTGAAATCTCAGCAACCATTTTTTCACCAAATCTTGATGATATTTGGTGGTAATGATGAGTTCACTAAGCCCACTTGGCTGCCCAATTTTCACTCTTCTAGGTTCAAGCGTTCGTTTCCAGTAACACTTTGAATTTTTAGATTTCACTCTGTTTTCTGCTATATAGATAGATGTGTTTGAAACTCTAAATCAAACACGGTTTGTGCGAGCTCCTTGAAACTTGACCAATGAAGTAGTTCTAAGTTCTATCTCTATGGTTTGTTTCCTCCTGAAGTACCCCATGCAGAGCCTGGCGAAAAACACTTTCGTTTTAAAGGGGTTGCCAAGCTTCCAAAAAACTACTCGTTTGCTGAAATCTCAGCAAACATTTTTTCACCAAATCTTGATGATACTTGGTGGTAATGATCAGTTCACTAAGCCCACTTGGCTGCCCAATTTTCACTCTCCTAGGTTCAAGCGTTCGTTTCCAGTAACACTTTGAATTTTTAGGTTTCACTCTGTTTTCTGCTATATAGATAGATGTCTTTGAAACTCTAAATCAAACACGGTTTGTGCTAGCTCCTTGAAACTTGACAAAATGAAGTAGTTGTTAGTTCTATCTCTATGGTTTTTTTCATCTTGAAGTACCCCATGCAGAGACTGGCGAAAAACACTTTCGTTTGAAATTGGTTGCCAAGCTTCGAAAAAACTACTAGTTTGCTGAAATCTCAGCAAACATTTTTTCACCAAATCTTGATGATACTTGGTGGTAATGATCAGTTCACTAATCTCACTTGGCTGCCCAAATTTTATTCTTCTAGGTTGAAGCTTTCGTTTCCAGTGACTGTTTGAATTTTTAGGTTTCACTCTGTTTTCTCCAACATAGATAGCTGTGTTTGGAATTCTAAATCAAACACGGTTTGTGCTAGCTCCTTGAAACTTGACCAAATGAAGTAGTTCTAAGTTCTATCTCTATGGTTTGTTTCCTCTTGAAGTACCCCGTGCAGAAACTGGCGAAAAACACTTTCGTTTGAAAGGGGTTGCCATGCTTCCAAAAAACTACTAGTTTGCTGAAATCTCAGCAAACATTTTTTCACCAAATCTTGATGATACTTGGTGGTAATGATCAGTTCACTAATCCCACTTGGCTGCCCAACTTTCAATCTTCTAGGTTCAAGCGTTCGTTTCCAGTAACAGTTTGAATTTTTAGGTTTCACTCTGTTTTCTGCTATATAGATAGATGTGTTTGAAACTCTAAATCAAACACGGTTTGTGCTAGCTCCGTGAAACTTGACAAAATGAAGTAGTTCTAAGTTCTATCTCTATGGTTTGTTTCCTCTTGAAGTACCCCATGCAGAGACTGGCGAAGAACACTTTCGTTTGAAAGGGGTTGCCAAGCTTCCAAAAAACTACTAGTTTGCTGAAATCTCAGCAAATATTTTTTCACCAAATCTTGATGATACTTGGTGGTAATGATCAGTTCACTAATCCCACTTGGCTGCCCAACTTTCACTCTTCTAGGTTCAAGTGTTCGTTTCCAGTAACAGTTTGAATTTTTAGGTTTCACTCTGTTTTCTGCTATATAGATAGATGTGTTTGAAACTCTAAATCAAACACGGTTTGTGCTAGCTCCGTGAAACTTGACAAAATGAAGTAGTTCTAAGTTCTATCTCTATGGTTTGTTTCCTCTTGAAGTACCCCATGCAGAGACTGGCGAAGAACACTTTCATTTGAAAGGGGTTGCCAAGCTTCCAAAAAACTACTAGTTTGCTGAAATCTCAGCAAACATTTTTTCACCAAATCTTGATGATACTTGGTGGTAATGATCAGTTCACTAATCCCACTTGGCTGCCCAACTTTCACTCTTCTAGGTTCAAGCGTTCGTTTCCAGTAACAGTTTGAATTTTTAGGTTTCACTCTGTTTTCTCCAACATAGATAGCTGTGTTTGGAATTCTAAATCAAACACGGTTTGTGCTAGCTCCTTGAAACTTGACCAAATGAAGTAGTTCTAAGTTCTATCTCTATGGTTTGTTTCCTCTTGAAGTACCCCATGCAGAAACTGGCGAAAAACACTTTCGTTTGAAAGGGGTTGCCAAGCTTCCAAAAAACTACTAGTTTGCTGAAATCTCAGCAAACATTTTTTCACCAAATCTTGATGATACTTGGTGGTAATGATCAGTTCACTAAGCCCACTTGGCTGCCCAGTTTTCACTCTTCTAGGTTCAAGCGTTCGTTTCCAGTAACACTTTGAATTTTTAGGTTTCACTCTGTTTTCTGCTATATAGATAGATGTGTTTGAAACTCTAAATCAAACACGGTTTGTGCTAGCTCCTTGAAACTTGACCAAATGAAGTAGTTCTAAGTTCTATCTCTATGGTTTGTTTCCTCTTGAAGTACCCCATGCAGAGACTGGCGAAGAACACTTTCGTTTGAAAGGGGTTGCCAAGCTTCCAAAAAACTACTAGTTTGCTGAAATCTCAGCAAACATTTTTTCACCAAATCTTGATGATACTTGGTGGTAATGATCAGTTCACTAATCCCACTTGGCTGCCCAACTTTCACTCTTCTAGGTTCAAGCGTTCGTTTCCAGTAACAGTTTGAATTTTTAGGTTTCACTCTGTTTTCTGCTATATAGATAGATGTGTTTGAAACTCTAAATCAAACACGGTTTGTGCTAGCTCCTTGAAACTTGACCAAATGAAGTAGTTCTAAGTTCTATCTCTATGGTTTGTTTCCTCCTGAAGTACCCCATGCAGAGACTGGCGAAAAACACTTTCGTTTTTAGGGGGTTGCCAAGCTTCCAAAAAACTACTAGTTTGCTGAAATCTCAGCAAACATTTTTTCACCAAATCTTGATGATACTTGGTGGTAATGATTAGTTCACTAATCCCACTTGGCTGCCCAACTTTCACTCTTCTAGGTTCAAGCGTTCGTTTCCAGTAACAGTTTGAATTTTTAGGTTTCACTCTGTTTTCTGCTATATAGATAGATGTGTTTGAAACTCTAAATCAAACACGGTTTGTGCTAGCTCCTTCAAACTTGACCAAATGAAGTAGTTCTACGTTCTATCTCTATGGTTTGTTTCCTCTTGAAGTACCCCATGCAGAGACTGGCGAAAAACACTTTCGTTTGAAAGGGGTTGCCAAGCTTCCAAAAAACTACTAGTTTGCAGAAATCTCAGCAAACATTTTTTCACCAAAACTTGATGATACTTGGTGGTAATGATCAGTTCAGTAAGCCCACTTGGCTGCCCAATTTTCACTCTTCTAGGTTCAAGCGTTCGTTTCCAGTAACACTTTGAATTTTTAGGTTTCACTCTGTTTTCTGCTATATAGATAGATGTGTTTGAAACTCTAAATCAAACACGGTTTGTGCTAGCTCCGTGAAACTTGACAAAATGAAGTAGTTCTAAGTCCTATCTCTATGGTTTGTTTCCTCTTGAAGTACCCCATGCAGAGACTGGCGAAGAACACTTTCGTTTGAAAGGGGTTGCCAAGCTTCCAAAAAACTACTAGTTTGCTGAAATCTCAGCAAACATTTTTTCACCAAATCTTGATGATACTTGGTGGTAATGATCAGTTCACTAATCCCACTTGGCTGCCCAAATTTTATTCTTCTAGGTTGAAGCTTTCGTTTCCAGTGACTGTTTGAATTTTTAGGTTTCACTCTGTTTTCTCCAACATAGATAGCTGTGTTTGGAATTCTAAATCAAACACGGTTTGTGCTAGCTCCTTGAAACTTGACCAAATGAAGTAGTTCTAAGTTCTATCTCTATGGTTTGTTTCCTCTTGAAGTACCCCATGCAGAGACTGGCGAAAAACACTTTCGTTTTAAAGGGGTTGCCAAGCTTCCAAAAAACTACTAGTTTGCTGAAATCTCAGCAAACATTTTGTCACCAAATCTTGATGATACTTGGTGGTAATGATCAGTTCACTAATCCCACTTGGCTGCCCAACTTTCAATCTTCTAGGTTCAAGCGTTCGTTTCCAGTAACAGTTTGAATTTTTAGGTTTCACTCTGTTTTCTGCTATATAGATAGATGTGTTTGAAACTCTAAATCAAACACGGTTTGTGCTAGCTCCGTGAAACTTGACAAAATGAAGTAGTTCTAAGTTCTATCTCTATGGTTTGTTTCCTCTTGAAGTACCCCATGCAGAGACTGGCGAAGAACACTTTCGTTTGAAAGGGGTTGCCAAGCTTCCAAAAAACTACTAGTTTGCTGAAATCTCAGCAAATATTTTTTCACCAAATCTTGATGATACTTGGTGGTAATGATCAGTTCACTAATCCCACTTGGCTGCCCAACTTTCACTCTTCTAGGTTCAAGCGTTCGTTTCCAGTAACAGTTTGAATTTTTAGGTTTCACTCTGTTTTCTGCTATATAGATAGATGTGTTTGAAACTCTAAATCAAACACGGTTTGTGCTAGCTCCGTGAAACTTGACAAAATGAAGTAGTTCTAAGTTCTATCTCTATGGTTTGTTTCCTCTTGAAGTACCCCATGCAGAGACTGGCGAAGAACACTTTCGTTTGAAAGGGGTTGCCAAGCTTCCAAAAAACTACTAGTTTGCTGAAATCTCAGCAAACATTTTTTCACCAAATCTTGATGATACTTGGTGGTAATGATCAGTTCACTAATCCCACTTGGCTGCCCAACTTTCACTCTTCTAGGTTCAAGCGTTCGTTTCCAGTAACAGTTTGAATTTTTAGGTTTCACTCTGTTTTCTCCAACATAGATAGCTGTGTTTGGAATTCTAAATCAAACACGGTTTGTGCTAGCTCCTTGAAACTTGACCAAATGAAGTAGTTCTAAGTTCTATCTCTATGGTTTGTTTCCTCTTGAAGTACCCCATGCAGAAACTGGCGAAAAACACTTTCGTTTGAAAGGGGTTGCCATGCTTCCAAAAAACTACTAGTTTGCTGAAATCTCAGCAAACATTTTTTCACCAAATCTTGATGATACTTGGTGGTAATTATCAGTTAACTAATCCCACTTGGCTGCCCAACTTTCACTCTTCTAGGTTCAAGCGTTCGTTTCCAGTAACAGTTTGAATTTTTAGGTTTCACTCTGTTTTCTACTATATAGATAGATGTGTTTGAAACTCTAAATCAAACACGGTTTGTGCTAGCTCCGTGAAACTTGACAAAATGAAGTAGTTCTAAGTTCTATCTCTATGGTTTGTTTCCTCTTGAAGTACCCCATGCAGAGACTGGCAAAGAACACTTTCGTTTGAAAGGGGTTGCCAAGCTTCCAAAAAACTACTAGTTTGCTGAAATCTCAGCAACCATTTTTTCACCAAATCTTGATGATACTTGGTGGTAATGATCAGTTCACTAAGCCCACTTGGCTGCCCAATTTTCACTCCTCTAGGTTCAAGCGATCGTTTCCAGTAACACTTTGAATTTTTAGGTTTCACTCTGTTTTCTGCTATATAGATAGATGTGTTTGAAACTCTAAATCAAACACGGTTTGTGCTAGCTTTGTGAAACTTGACAAAATGAAGTAGTTCTAAGTTCTATCTCTATGGTTTGTTTCCTCTTGAAGTACCCCATGCAGAGACTGGCGAAGAACACTTTCGTTTGAAAGGGGTTGCCAAGCTTCCAAAAAACTACTCGTTTGCTGAAATCTCAGCAAACATTTTTTCACCAAATCTTGATGATACTTGGTGGTAATGATCAGTTCACTAAGGCCACTTGGCTGCCCAATTTTCACTCTTCTAGGTTCAAGCGTTCGTTTCGAGTAACACTTTGAATTTTTAGGTTTCACTCTGTTTTCTGCTATATAGTTAGATGTGTTTGAAACTCTATATCAAACACGGTTTGTGCTAGCTCCTTGAAACTTGACCAAATGAAGTAGTTCTAAGTTCTATCTCTATGGTTTGTTTCCTCTTGAAGTACCCCATGCAGAGACTGGCGAAAAACACTTTCGTTTTAAAGGGGTTGCCAAGCTTCCAAAAAACTACTAGTTTGCTGAAATCTCAGCAAACATTTTGTCACCAAATCTTGATGATACTTGGTGGTAATGATCAGTTCACTAATCCCACTTGGCTGCCCAACTTTCAATCTTCTAGGTTCAAGCGTTCGTTTCCAGTAACAGTTTGAATTTTTAGGTTTCACTCTGTTTTCTGCTATATAGATAGATGTGTTTGAAACTCTAAATCAAACACGGTTTGTGCTAGCTCCGTGAAACTTGACAAAATGAAGTAGTTCTAAGTCCTATCTCTATGGTTTGTTTCCTCTTGAAGTACCCCATGCAGAGACTGGCGAAGAACACTTTCGTTTGAAAGGGGTTGCCAAGCTTCCAAAAAACTACTAGTTTGCTGAAATCTCAGCAAATATTTTTTCACCAAATCTTGATGATACTTGGTGGTAATGATCAGTTCACTAATCCCACTTGGCTGCCCAACTTTCACTCTTCTAGGTTCAAGCGTTCGTTTCCAGTAACAGTTTGAATTTTTAGGTTTCACTCTGTTTTCTGGCTATATAGATAGATGTGTTTGAAACTCTAAATCAAACACGGTTTGTGCTAGCTCCGTGAAACTTGACAAAATGAAGTAGTTCTAAGTTCTATCTCTATGCTTTGTTTCCTCTTGAAGTACCCCATGCAGAGACTGGCGAAGAACACTTTCGTTTGAAAGGGGTTGCCAAGCTTCCAAAAAACTACTAGTTTGCTGAAATCTCAGCAAACATTTTTTCACCAAATCTTGATGATACTTGGTGGTAATGATCAGTTCACTAATCCCACTTGGCTGCCCAACTTTCACTCTTCTAGGTTCAAGCGTTCGTTTCCAGTAACAGTTTGAATTTTTAGGTTTCACTCTGTTTTCTGCTATATAGATAGATGTGTTTGAAACTCTAAATCAAACACGGTTTGTGCTAGCTCCTTGAAACTTGACCAAATGAAGTAGTTCTAAGTTCTATCTCTATGGTTTGTTTCCTCCTGAAGTACCCCATGCAGAGACTGGCGAAAAACACTTTCGTTTTTAGGGGGTTGCCAAGCTTCCAAAAAACTACTAGTTTGCTGAAATCTCAGCAAACATTTTTTCACCAAATCTTGATGATACTTGGTGGTAATGATTAGTTCACTAATCCCACTTGGCTGCCCAACTTTCACTCTTCTAGGTTCAAGCGTTCGTTTCCAGTAACAGTTTGAATTTTTAGGTTTCACTCTGTTTTCTGCTATATAGATAGATGTGTTTGAAACTCTAAATCAAACACGGTTTGTGCTAGCTCCTTCAAACTTGACCAAATGAAGTAGTTCTACGTTCTATCTCTATGGTTTGTTTCCTCTTGAAGTACCCCATGCAGAGACTGGCGAAAAACACTTTCGTTTGAAAGGGGTTGCCAAGCTTCCAAAAAACTACTAGTTTGCAGAAATCTCAGCAAACATTTTTTCACCAAAACTTGATGATACTTGGTGGTAATGATCAGTTCAGTAAGCCCACTTGGCTGCCCAATTTTCACTCTTCTAGGTTCAAGCGTTCGTTTCCAGTAACACATTGAATTTTTAGGTTTCACTCTGTTTTCTGCTATATAGATAGATGTGTTTGAAACTCTAAATCAAACACGGTTTGTGCTAGCTCCGTGAAACTTGACAAAATGAAGTAGTTCTAAGTCCTATCTCTATGGTTTGTTTCCTCTTGAAGTACCCCATGCAGAGACTGGCGAAGAACACTTTCGTTTGAAAGGGGTTGCCAAGCTTCCAAAAAACTACTAGTTTGCTGAAATCTCAGCAAACATTTTTTCACCAAATCTTGATGATACTTGGTGGTAATGATCAGTTCACTAATCCCACTTGGCTGCCCAAATTTTATTCTTCTAGGTTGAAGCTTTCGTTTCCAGTGACTGTTTGAATTTTTAGGTTTCACTCTGTTTTCTCCAACATAGATAGCTGTGTTTGGAATTCTAAATCAAACACGGTTTGTGCTAGCTCCTTGAAACTTGACCAAATGAAGTAGTTCTAAGTTCTATCTCTATGGTTTGTTTCCTCTTGAAGTACCCCATGCAGAGACTGGCGAAAAACACTTTCATTTTAAAGGGGTTGCCAAGCTTCCAAAAAACTACTAGTTTGCTGAAATCTCAGCAAACATTTTGTCACCAAATCTTGATGATACTTGGTGGTAATGATCAGTTCACTAATCCCACTTGGCTGCCCAACTTTCAATCTTCTAGGTTCAAGCGTTCGTTTCCAGTAACAGTTTGAATTTTTAGGTTTCACTCTGTTTTCTGCTATATAGATAGATGTGTTTGAAACTCTAAATCAAACACGGTTTGTGCTAGCTCCGTGAAACTTGACAAAATGAAGTAGTTCTAAGTTCTATCTCTATGGTTTGTTTCCTCCTGAAGTACCCCATGCAGAGACTGGCGAAAAACACTTTCGTTTTTAGGGGGTTGCCAAGCTTCCAAAAAACTACTAGTTTGCTGAAATCTCAGCAAACATTTTTTCACCAAATCTTGATGATACTTGGTGGTAATGATTAGTTCACTAATCCCACTTGGCTGCCCAACTTTCACTCTTCTAGGTTCAAGCGTTCGTTTCCAGTAACAGTTTGAATTTTTAGGTTTCACTCTGTTTTCTGCTATATAGATAGATGTGTTTGAAACTCTAAATCAAACACGGTTTTTGCTAGCTCCTTCAAACTTGACCAAATGAAGTAGTTCTACGTTCTATCTCTATGGTTTGTTTCCTCTTGAAGTACCCCATGCAGAGACTGGCGAAAAACACTTTCGTTTGAAAGGGGTTGCCAAGCTTCCAAAAAACTACTAGTTTGCTGAAATCTCAGCAAACATTTTTTCACCAAAACTTGATGATACTTGGTGGTAATGATCAGTTCACTAAGCCCACTTGGCTGCCCAATTTTCACTCTTCTAGGTTCAAGCGTTCGTTTCCAGTAACACTTTGAATTTTTAGGTTTCACTCTGTTTTCTGCTATATAGATAGATGTGTTTGAAACTCTAAATCAAACACGGTTTGTGCTAGCTCCGTGAAACTTGACAAAATGAAGTAGTTCTAAGTCCTATCTCTATGGTTTGTTTCCTCTTGAAGTACCCCATGCAGAGAATGGCGAAGAACACTTTCGTTTGAAAGGGGTTGCCAAGCTTCCAAAAAACTACTAGTTTGCTGAAATCTCAGCAAACATTTTTTCACCAAATCTTGATGATACTTGGTGGTAATGATCAGTTCACTAATCCCACTTGGCTGCCCAAATTTTATTCTTCTAGGTTGAAGCTTTCGTTTCCAGTGACTGTTTGAATTTTTAGGTTTCACTCTGTTTTCTCCAACATAGATAGCTGTGTTTGGAATTCTAAATCAAACACGGTTTGTGCTAGCTCCTTGAAACTTGACCAAATGAAGTAGTTCTAAGTTCTATCTCTATGGGTTGTTTCCTCCTGAAGTACCCCATGCAGAGACTGGCGAAAAACACTTTCGTTTTAAAGGGGTTGCCAAGCTTCGAAAAAACTACTAGTTTGCTGAAATCTCAGCAACCATTTTTTCACCAAATCTTGATGATACTTGGTGGTAATGATCAGTTCACTAATCCCACTTGGCTGCCCAAATTTTATTCTTCTAGGTTGAAGCTTTTGTTTCCAGTGACTGTTTGAATTTTTAGGTTTCACTCTGTTTTCTCCAACATAGATAGCTGTGTTTGGAATTCTAAATCAAACACGGTTGTGCTAGCTCCTTGAAACTTGACCAAATGAAGTAGTTCTAAG
>NW_027517273.1:0-46070 GCF_048772815.1 Callospermophilus lateralis
CTACGTTCTATCTCTAAGGTTTGTTTCCTCTTGATGTAGCCTTAAGCAGATACTGGTGAATGACACATTCAATGAAAGGCATTGTTAGGCTGCCAAAACACTAGACTCTCCTGAAATCTCAACATAAATTTTTGCTTCCAACCTTCATGATACTTTCAAGTAATGAGCAGTACACCAATCAAACTTGGATGCCCAAGTTTCGTTCTCCTAGGTTGAAGCATTCGTTTGCAGTAACAGTTTGAATTTTTAGGTTTCACTCTGTTTTCTCCTATATTGACAGATGCAGTTCGAAGTATATCAAACACGGTTTGTGCTAGCTTCTTGAAACTTGACACAAAACATTAGTTCTATGTTCTATCTCTAAGGTTTGTTTCCTCTTGATGTAGCCTAAAGCAGGGACTGGCGAATAACACTTATAATGAAAGGAGTTGCCAAACTTCCAAAACACTAGAGTCTCCTGAAATCTCAACATATATTTTTTCATCCAATCTTCATGATACTTTCAAGTAATGATCAGTACACCAATCCCACTTGGATGCTCAAGTTTCGTTCTTTTACGTTGAAGCATTCGTTTGCAGTAACTGTTTGAATTTTTAGGTTTCACTCTGTTTTCTCCTATATTGACAGATGCAGTTAAACTCTAAATCAAACATGGTTTGTGCAGGCTTCTTGAAACTTGACACAATACAGTAGTTCTACGTTCTATTTCTAAGGTTTGTTTCCGCTTGATGTAGCCTTAAGCAGATACTGGTGAATGACACATTCAATGAAAGGCGTTGTTAGGCTGCCAAAACACTAGAGTCTCCTGAAATCTCAACATAAATTTTTGCTTCCGACCTTCATGATACTTTCAAGTAATGAGCAGTACACCAATCAAACTTGGATGCCCAAGTTTCGTTCTCCTAGGTTGAAGCATTCGTTTGCAGTAACAGTTTGAATTTTTAGGTTTCACTCTGTTTTCTCCTATATTGACAAATGCAGTTCGAACTATATCAAACACGGTTTGTGCTAGCTTCTTGAAACTTGACACAATACAGTAGTTCTACGTTCTATTTCTAAGGTTTGTTTCCTCTTGATGTAGCCTTAAGTAGATACTGGTGAATGACACATTCAATGAAAGGCGTTGTTAGGCTGCCAAAACACTACAGTCTCCTGAAATCTCAACATAAATTTTTGCTTCCGACCTTCATGATACTTTCAAGTAATGAGCAGTACACCAATCAAACTTGGATGCCCAAGTTTCGTTCTCCTAGGTTGAAGCATTCGTTTGCAGTAACAGTTTGAATTTTTAGGTTTCACTCTGTTTTCTCCTATATTGACAGATGCAGTTCGAACTATATCAAACACGGTTTGTGCTAGCTTCTTGAAACTTGACACAATACAGTAGTTCTACGTTCCATTTCTAAGGTTTGTTTCCTCTTGATGTAGCCTTAAGTAGATACTGGTGAATGACACATTCAATGAAAGGCGTTGTTAGGCTGCCAAAACACTACAGTCTCCTGAAATCTCAACATAAATTTTTGCTTCCGACCTTCATGATACTTTCAAGTAATGAGCAGTACACCAATCAAACTTGGATGCCCAAGTTTCGTTCTCCTAGGTTGAAGCATTCGTTTGCAGTAACAGTTTGAATTTTTAGGTTTCACTCTGTTTTCTCCTATATTGACAGATGCAGTTCGAACTATACCAAACACGGTTTGTGCTAGCTTCTTGAAACTTGACACAATACATTAGTTCTACGTTCTATCTGTAAGGTTTTTTTCCTCTTGATGCAGCCTAAAGCAGGGACTGGCGAATAACACTTATAATGAAAGGAGTTTCCAAACTTCCAAAACACTAAAGTCTCCTTAAATCTCAACATATATTTTTTCATCCAATCTTCATGACACTTTCAAGTAATGATCAGTACACCAATCCCACTTGGATGATCAAGTTTCGTTCTTTTACGTTGAAGCATTCGTTTGCAGTCACAGTTTGAATATTTAGGTTTCACTCTGTTTTCTCCTATATTGACAGATGCAGTTCGAACTATATCAAACACGGTTTGTGCTAGCTTCTTGAAACTTGACACAATACATTAGTTCTACGTTCTATCTCTAAGGTTTGTTTCCTCTTGATGTAGCCTAAAGCAAGGACTGGCGAATAACACTTATAATGAAAGGAGTTGCCAAACTTCCAAAACACTAGAGTCTCCTGAAATCTCAACATATATTTTTTCATCCAATCTTCATGATACTTTCAAGTAATGATCAGTACACCAATCCCACTTGGATGCTCAAGTTTCGTTCTTTTACGTTGAAGCATTCGTTTGCAGTAACAGTTTGAATTTTTAGGTTTCACTCTGTTTTCTCCTATATTGACAGATGCAGTTAGAACTCTAAATCAAACACGGTTTGTGCTAGCTTCTTGAAACTTGACACAATACAGTAGTTCTACGTTCTATCTCTAAGGTTTGTTTCCTCTTGATGTAGCCTTAAGCAGATACTGGTGAATGACACATTCAATGAAAGGCGTTGTTAGGCTGCCAAAACACTAGACTCTCTTGAAATCTCAACATAAATTTTTGCTTCCAACCTTCATGATACTTTCAAGTAATGAGCAGTACACCAATCAAACTTGGATGCCCAAGTTTCGTTCTCCTAGGTTGAAGCATTCGTTTGCAGTAACAGTTTGAATTTTTAGGTTTCACTCTGTTTTCTCCTATATTGACAGATGCAGTTCGAAGTATATCAAACACGGTTTGTGCTAGCTTCTTGAAACTTGACACAATATATTAGTTCTATGTTCTATCTCTAAGGTTTGTTTCCTCTTGATGTAGCCTAAAGCAGGGACTGGCGAATAACACTTATAATGAAAGGAGTTGCCAAACTTCCAAAACACTAGAGTCTCCTGAAATCTCAACATATATTTTTTCATCCAATCTTCATGATACTTTCAAGTAATGATCAGTACACCAATCCCACTTGGATGCTCAAGTTTCATTCTTTTACGTTGAAGCATTCGTTTGCAGTAACTGTTTGAATTTTTAGGTTTCACTCTGTTTTCTCCTATATTGACAGATGCAGTTAGAACTCTAAATCAAACATGGTTTGTGCAGGCTTCTTGAAACTTGACACAATACAGTAGTTCTACGTTCTATTTCTAAGGTTTGTTTCCTCTTGATGTAGCATTAAGCAGATACTGGTGAATGACACATTCAATGAAAGGCGTTGTTAGGCTGCCAAAACACTACAGTGTCCTGAAATCTCAACATAAATTTTTGCTTCCGACCTTCATGATACTTTCAAGTAATGAGCAGTACACCAATCAAACTTGGATACCCAAGTTTCGTTCTCCTAGGTTGAACCATTCGTTTGCAGTAACAGTTTGAATTTTTAGGTTTCAATCTGTTTTCTCCTATATTGACAGATGCAGTTCGAACTATATCAAACACGGTTTGTGCTAGCTTCTTGAAACTTGACACAATACAGTAGTTCTACGTTCTATTTCTAAGGTTTGTTTCCTCTTGATGTAGCCTTAAGTAGATACTGGTGAATGACACATTCAATGAAAGGCGTTGTTAGGCTGCCAAAACACTACAGTCTCCTGAAATCTCAACATAAATTTTTGCTTCCGACCTTCATGATACTTTCAAGTAATGAGCAGTACACCAATCAAACTTGGATGCCCACGTTTCGTTCTCCTAGGTTGAAGCATTCGTTTGCAGTAACAGTTTGAATTTTTAGGTTTCACTCTGTTTTCTCCTATATTGACAGATGCAGTTCGAACTATACCAACACGGTTTGTGCTAGCTTCTTGAAACTTGACACAATACATTAGTTCTACGTTCTATCTGTAAGGTTTTTTTCTCTTGATGCAGCCTAAAGCAGGGACTGGCGAATAACACTTATAATGAAAGGAGTTTCCACACTTCCAAAACACTAAAGTCTCCTTAAATCTCAACGTATATTTTTTCATCCAATCTTCATGACACTTTCAAGTAATGATCAGTACACCAATCCCACTTGGATGATCAAGTTTCGTTCTTTTACGTTGAAGCATTCGTTTGCAGTCACAGTTTGAATATTTAGGTTTCACTCTGTTTTCTCTATATTGACAGATGCAGTTCGAACTATATCAAACACGGTTTGTGCTAGCTTCTTGAAACTTGACACAATACATTAGTTCTACGTTCTATCTCTAAGGTTTGTTTCCTCTTGATGTAGCCTAAAGCAAGGACTGGCGAATAACACTTATAATGAAAGGAGTTGCCAAACTTCCAAAACACTAGAGTCTCCTGAAATCTCAACATATATTTTTTCATCCAATCTTCATGATACTTTCAAGTAATGATCAGTACACCAATCCCACTTGGATGCTCAAGTTTCGTTCTTTTACGTTGAAGCATTCGTTTGCAGTAACAGTTTGAATTTTTAGGTTTCACTCTGTTTTCTCCTATATTGACAGATGCAGTTAGAACTCTAAATCAAACACGGTTTGTGCTAGCTTCTTGAAACTTGACACAATACAGTAGTTCTACGTTCTATCTCTAAGGTTTGTTTCCTCTTGGATGTAGCCTTAAGCAGATACTGGTGAATGACACATTCAATGAAAGGCGTTGTTAGGCTGCCAAAACACTAGACTCTCCTGAAATCTCAACATAAATTTTTGCTTCCAACCTTCATGATACTTTCAAGTAATGAGCAGTACACCAATCAAACTTGGATGCCCAAGTTTCGTTCTCCTAGGTTGAAGCATTCGTTTGCAGTAACAGTTTGAATTTTTAGGTTGCACTCTGTTTTCTCCTATATTGACAGATGCAGTTCGAACTATATCAAACACGGTTTGTGCTAGCTTCTTGAAACTTGACACAATACATTAGTTCTACGTTCTATCTCTAAGGTTTGTTTCCTCTTGATGTAGCCTAAAGCAGGGACTGGCGAATAACACTTATAATGAAAGGAGTTGCCAAACTTCCAAAACACTAGAGTCTCCTGAAATCTCAACATATATTTTTTCATCCAATCTTCATGATACTTTCAAGTAATGATCAGTACACCAATCCCACTTGGATGCTCAAGTTTCGTTCTTTTACGTGGAAGCATTCGTTTGCAGTAACTGTTTGAATTTTTAGGTTTCACTCTGTTTTCTCCTATATTGACAGATGCAGTTAGAACTCTAAATCAAACATGGTTTGTGCAGGCTTCTTGAAACTTGACACAATACAGTAGTTCTACGTTCTATTTCTAAGGTTTGTTTCCTCTTGATGTAGCCTTAAGCAGATACTGGTGAATGACACATTCAATGAAAGGCGTTGTTAGGCTGCCAAAACACTACAGTCTCCTGAAATCTCAACATAAATTTTTGCTTCCGACCTTCATGATACTTTCAAGTAATGATCAGTACACCAATCCCACTTGGATGCTCAAGTTTCGTTCTTTTACATTGAAGCATTCGTTTGCAGTAACAGTTTGAATTTTTAGGTTTCACTCTGTTTTCTCCTATATTGACAGATGCACTTAGAACTCCAAATCAAACACGGTTTGTGCTAGCTTCTTGAAACTTGACACAATACAGTAGTTCTACGTTCTTTCTCTAAGGTTTGTTTCCTCTTGATGTAGCCTTAAGCAGATACTGGTGAATGACACATTCAATGAAAGGCGTTGTTAGGCGGCCAAAACACTAGAGTCTCCTGAAATCTCAACATAAATTTTTGCTTCCGACCTTCATGATACTTTCAAGTAATGAGCAGTACACCAATCAAACTTGGATGCCCAAGTTTCGTTCTCCTAGGTTGAAGCATTCGTTTTCAGTAACAGTTTGAATTTTTAGGTTTCACTCTGTTTTCTCCTGTATTGACAGATGCAGTTCGAACTATATCAAACACGGTTTGTGCTAGCTTCTTGAAACTTGACAGAATACATTAGTTCTACGTTCTATCTCTGAAGTTTGTTTCCTCTTGATGTAGCCTAAAGCAGGGACTGGCGAATAACACTTATAATGAAAGGAGTTGACAAACTTCCAAAACACTAGAGTCTCCTGAAATCTCAACATATATTTTTTCATCCAATCTTCATGATACTTTCAAGTAATGATCAGTACACCAATCCCACTTGGATGCTCAAGTTTCGTTCTTTTACGTTGAAGCATTCGTTTGCAGTAACATTTTGAAGTTTTAGGTTTCACTCTGTTTTCTCCTATATTGACAGATGCAGTTAGAACTCTAAATCAAACATGGTTTGTGCTAGCTTCTTGAAACTTGACACAATACAGTAGTTCTACGTTCTATTTCTAAGGTTTGTTTCCTCTTGATGTAGCCTTAAGTAGATACTGGTGAATGACACATTCAATGAAAGGCGTTGTTAGGCTGCCAAAACACTACAGTCTCCTGAAATCTCAACATAAATTTTTGCTTCCGACCTTCATGATACTTTCAAGTAATGAGCAGTACACCAATCAAACTTGGATGCCCAAGTTTCGTTCTCCTAGTTTGAAGCATTCGTTTGCAGTAACAGTTTGAATTTTTAGGTTTCACTCTGTTTTCTCCTATATTGACAGATGCAGTTAGAACTCTAAATCAAACACGGTTTGTGCTAGCTTCTTGAAACTTGACACAATACAGTAGATCTACGTTCTATCTCTAAGGATTGTTTCCTCTTGATGTAGCCTTAAGCAGATACTGGTGAATGACACATTCAATGAACGGCATTTTTAGGCGGCCAAAACACTAGAGTCTCCTGAAATCTCAACATAAATTTTTGCTTCCGACCTTCATGATACTTTCAAGTAATGAGCAGTACACCAATCAAACTTGGATGCCCAAGTTTCGTTCTCCTAGGTTGAAGCATTCGTTTGCAGTAACAGTTTGAATTTTTAGGTTTCACTCTGTTTTCTACTATATTGACAGATGCGTTCGAACTCTAAATCAAACACGGTTTGTGCTAGCTTCTTGAAACTTGACACAATAGATTAGTTCTACGTTCTATCTCTAAGGTTTGTTTCCTCTTGATGTAGCCTAAAGCAAGGACTGGCGAATAACGCTCATATTGAAGGGGTTGCCAAACTTCGAAAACACTAGAGTCTCCTGAAATCTCAACATATATTTTTTCATCCAATCTTCATGATACTTTCAAGTAATGATCAGTACACCAATCCCACTTGGATGCTCAAGTTTCGTTCTTTTACGTTGAAGCATTCGTTTGCAGTAACAGTTTGAAGTTTTAGGTTTCACTCTGTTTTCTCCTATATTGACAGATGCAGTTAGAACTCTAAATCAAACACGGTATGTACTAGCTTCTTGAAACTTGACACAATACAGTAGTTCTACGTTCTATCTCTAAGGTTTGTTTCCTCTTGATGTAGCCTTAAGCAGATACTGGTGAATGACACATTCAATGAACGGCGTTGTTAGGCGGCCAAAACACTAGAGTCTCCTGAAATCTCAACATAAATTTTTGCTTCCGACCTTCATGATACTTTCAAGTAATGAGCAGTACACCAATCAAACTTGGATGCCCAAGTTTCGTTCTCCTAGGTTGAAGCATTCCTTGGCAGTAACAGTTTGAATTTTTAGGTTTCACTCTGTTTTCTCCTATATTGACAGATGCAGTTAGAACTCTAAATCAAACACGGTTTGTGCTAGCTTCTTGAAACTTGACACAATACAGTAGTTCTACGTTCTATCTCTAAGGTTTGTTTCCTCTTGATGTAGCCTTAAGCAGATAGTGGTGAATGACACATTCAATGAAAGGCGTTGTTAGTCTGCCAAAACACTAGAGTCTCCTGAAATCTCAACATAAATTTTTGCTGCCGACCTTCATGATACTTTCAAGTAATGAGCAGTACACCAATAAAACTTGGATGCCCAAGTTTCGTTCTCAAGGGCTTGAAGCATTCGTTTGCAGTAACAGTTTGAATTTTTAGGTTTCACTCTGTTTTCTCCTATATTGACAGATGCAGTTCGAACTATATCAAACACGGTTTGTGCTAGCTTCTTGAAACTTGACAAAATACATTAGTTCTACGTTCTATCTCTAAGGTTTGTTTCCTCTTGATGTAGCCTAAAGCAGGGACTGGCGAATAACACTTATAATGAAAGGAGTTGCGAAACTTCCAAAACTCTAGAGTCTCCTGAAATCTCAACATATATTTTTTCATCCAATCTTCATGATACTTTGAAGTAATAATCAGTACACGAATCAAACTTTGATGCCCACGTTTTGTTCTTCTAGGTTGAAGCATTCGTTTGCAGTAACAGTTTGAATTTTTAGGTTTCACTCTGTTTTCTCCTCTATTGACAGATGTGTTCGAAGTCTAAATCAAACACGGTTTGTGCTAGCTTTTTGAAATTTGACACAATACATTAGTTCTACGTTCTATCTCTAAGGTTTGTTTCCTCTTGATGTAGCCTTAAGCAGGTACTGGTGAATGACACATTCAATGAAAGGCGTTGTTAGGCTGCAAAAACACTAGAGTCTCCTGAAATCTCAACATAAATTTTTGCTTCCGACCTTCATGATACTTTCAAGTAATGAGCAGTACACCAATCAAACTTGGATGCCCAAGTTTCGTTCTCCTAGGTTGAAGCATTCGTTTGCAGTAACAGTTTGAATTTTTAGGTTTCACTCTGTTTTCTCCTATATTGACAGATGCGTTCGAACTCTAAATCAAACACGGTTTATGCTAGCTTCTTGGAAATTGACACAATACATTAGTTCTACGTTCTGTCTCTAAGGTTTGTTTCCTTTTGATGTAGCCTAAAGCAGGGACTGGCGAATAACACTTATAATGAAAGGAGTTGCCATACTTCCAAAACACTAGAGTCTCCTGAAATCTCAACATATATTTTTTCATCCAATCTTCATGATACTTTCAAGTAATGATCAGTACACCAATCCCACTTGGATGCTCAAGTTTCGTTCTTTTACGTTGAAGCATTCGTTTGCAGTAACAGTTTGAAGTTTTAGGTTTCACTCTGTTTTCTCCTATATTGACAGATGCAGTTAGAACTCTAAATCAAACACGGTTTGTGCTAGCTTCTTGAAACTTGACACAATACAGTCGTTCTACGTTCTATCTCTTAGGTTTGTTTCCTCTTGATGTAGCCTTAAGCAGATACTGGTGAATGACACATTCAATGAACGGCGTTGTTAGCCGGCCAAAACACTAGAGTCTCCTGAAATCTCAACATAAATTTTGGCTTCCGACCTTCATGATACTTTAAGTAATGAGCAGTACACCAATCAAACTTGGATGGCCACGTTTCGTTCTCCTAGGTTGAAGCATTCGTTTGCAGTAACAGTTTGAATTTTTAGGTTTCACTCTGTTTTCTCCTATATTGACAGATGCAGTTCGAACTATATCAAACACGGTTTGTGCTAGCTTCTTGAAACTTGACACAATACATTAGTTCTACGTTCTATCTCTAAGGTTTGTTTCCTCTTGATGTAGCCTAAAGCAGGGACTGGCGAATAACACATATAATGAAAGGAGTTGCCAAACTTCCAAAACACTAGAGTCTCCTGAAATCTCAACATATATTTTTTCATCCAATCTTCATAATACTTTCAAGTAATGATCAGTACACCAATCCCACTTGGATGCTCAAGTTTCGTTCTTTTACATTGATGCATTCGTTTGCAGTAACAGTTTGAAGTTTTAGGTTTCACTCTGTTTTCTCCTATATTGATAGATGCAGTTAGAACTCTAAATGAAACACGGTTTGTGCTAGCTTCTTGAAACTTGACACAATACAGTAGTTCGACGTACTATCTCTAAGGTTTGTTTCCTCTTGATGTAGCCTTAAGCAGATACTGGTGAATGACACATTCATTGAACGGCGTTGTTAGGAGGCCAAAACAGTAGAGTCTCCTGAAATCTCAACATAATTTTTTGCTTCCGACCTTCATGATACTTTCAAGTAATGAGCAGTACACCAATCAAACTTGGATGCCCAAGTTTCGTTCTCCTAGTTTGAAGCATTTGTTTGCAGTAACAGTTTGAATTTTTAGGTTTCACTCTGTTTTCTACTATATTGACAGATGCGTTCGAACTCTAAATCAAACACGGTTTGTGCTAGCTTCTTGAAACTTGACACATCATTAGTTCTACGTTCTATCTCTAAGGTTTTTTCCTCTTGATGTAGCCTAAAGCAGGGACTGGCGAATAACACTCATATTGAAGGGGTTGCCAAACTTCCAAACACTAGAGTCTCCTGAAATCTCAACATATATTTTTTCATCCAATCTTCATGATACTTTCAAGTAATGATCAGTACACCAATCCCACTTGGATGCTCAAGTTTCGTTCTTTTACGTTGAAGCATTCGTTTGCAGTAAGAGTTTGAAATTTTAGGTTTCACTCTGTTTTCTCCTATATTGACAGATGCAGTTAGAACTCTAAATCAAACACGGTTTGTTGTAGCTTCTTGAAACTTGACACAATACAGTAGTTCTACGTTCTATCTCTAAGGTTGTTTCCTCTTGATGTAGCCTTAAGCAGATACTGGTGAATGACACATTCATTGAACGGCGTTGTTAGGCGGCCAAAACAGTAGAGTCTCCTGAAATCTCAACATAAATTTTTGCTTCCGACCTTCATGATACATTCAAGTAATGAGCAGTACACCAATCAAACTTGGATGCCCAAGTTTCATTCTCCTAGGTTGAAACATTCTTTTGCAGTAACAGTTTGAATTTTTAGGTTTCACTCTGTTTTCTCCTATATTGACAGATGCAGTTCGAACTATATGAAACACGGTTTGTGCTAGCTTCTTGAAACTTGACAAAATACACTAGTTCTACGTTCTATCTCTAAGGTTTTTTTCCTCTTGATGTAGCCTAAAGCAGGGACTGGCGAATAACACTTATAATGAAATGAGTTGCCAAACTTCCAAAACACTAGAGTCTCCTGAAATCTCAACATATATTTTTTCATCCAATCTTCATGATACTTTCAAGTAATGATCAGTACACCAATCCCACTTGGATGCTCAAGTTTCGTTCTTTTACGTTGAAGCATTCGTTTGCAGTAACAGTTTGAAATTTTAGGTTTCACTCTGTTTTCTCCTATATGGACAGATGCAGTTAAAACTCTAAATCAAATACGGATTGTGCTAGCTTCTTGAAACTTGACACAATACAGTAGTTCTACGTTCTATCTCTAAGGTTTGTTTCCTCTTGATGTAGCCTTAAGCAGATACTGGTGAATGACACATTCAATGAACGGCGTTGTTAGGCGGCCAAAACACTAGAGTCTCCTGAAATCTCAACATAAATTTTTGCTTCCGACCTTCATGATACTTTCAAGTAATGAGCAGTACACCAATCAAACTTGGATGCCCAAGTTTCGTTCTCCTAGGTTGAAGCATTCGTTTGCAGTAACAGTATGAATTTTTAGGTTTCACTCTGTTTTCTCCTATATTGACAGATGTGTTCGAACTCTAAATCAAACACGGTTTGTGCTAGCTTCTTGAAATTTGACAGAATACATTAGTTCTACGTTCTATCTCTAAGGTTTGTTTCCTCTTGATGTAGCCTAAAGCAGGGACTGGCGAATAACACTTATAATGAAAGGAGTTGCCAAACTTCCAAAACACTAGAGTCTCCTGAAATCTCAACATATATTTTTTCATCCAATCTTCATGATACTTTCAAGTAATGATCAGTACACCAATCCCACTTGGATGCTCAAGTTTCGTTCTTTTACATTGAAGCATTCGTTTGCAGTAACAGTTTGAAGTTTTAGGTTTCACTCTGTTTTCTCCTATATTGACATATGCAGTTAGAACTCTAAATCAAACACGGTTTGTGCTAGCTTCTTGAAACTTGACACAATACAGTAGTTCTACGTTCTATTTCTAAGGTTTGTTTCCTCTTGATGTAGCCTTAAGTAGATACTGGTGAATGACACATTCAATGAAAGGCGTTGTTAGGCTGCCAAAACACTACAGTCTCCTGAAATCTCAACATAAATTTTTGCTTCCGACCTTCATGATACTTTCAAGTAATGAGCAGTACACCAATCAAACTTGGATGCCCAAGTTTCGTTCTCCTAGTTTGAAGCATTCGTTTGCAGTAACAGTTTGAATTTTTAGGTTTCACTCTGTTTTCTCCTATATTGACAGATGCAGTTCAAACTATACCAAACACGGTTTGTGCTAGCTTCTTGAAACTTGACACAATACATTAGTTCTACGTTCTATCTGTAAGGTTTTTTTCCTCTTGATGCAGCCTAAAGCAGGGACTGGCGAATAACACTTATAATGAAAGGAGTTTCCAAACTTCCAAAACACTAAAGTCTCCTTAAATCTCAACATATATTTTTTCATCCAATCTTCATGACACTTTCAAGTAATGATCAGTACACCAATCCCACTTGGATGATCAAGTTTCGTTCTTTTACGTTGAAGCATTCGTTTGCAGTCACAGTTTGAATATTTAGGTTTCACTCTGTTTTCTCCTATATTGACAGATGCAGTTCGAACTATATCAAACACGGTTTGTGCTAGCTTCTTGAAACTTGACACAATACATTAGTTCTATGTTCTATCTCTAAGGTTTGTTTCCTCTTGATGTAGCCTAAAGCAGGGACTGGCGAATAACACTTATAATGAAAGGAGTTGCCAAACTTCCAAAACACTAGAGTCTCCTGAAATCTCAACATATATTTTTTCATCCAATCTTCATGATACTTGCAAGTAATGATCAGTACACCAATCCCACTTGGATGCTCAAGTTTCGTTCTTTTACGTTGAAGCATTCGCTGGCAGTAACTGTTTGAATTTTTAGGTTTCACTCTGTTTTCTCCTATATTGACAGATGCAGTTAGAACTCTAAATCAAACATGGTTTGTGCAGGCTTCTTGAAACTTGACACAATACAGTAGTTCTACGTTCTATTTCTAAGGTTTGTTTCCTCTTGATGTAGCCTTAAGCAGATACTGGTGAATGACACATTCAATGAAAGGCGTTGTTAGGCTGCCAAAACACTACAGTCTCCTGAAATCTCAACATAAATTTTTGCTTCCGACCTTCATGATACTTTCAAGTAATGAGCAGTACACCAATCAAACTTGGATGCCCAAGTTTCGTTCTCCTAGGTTGAAGCATTCGTTTGCAGTAACAGTTTGAATTTTTAGGTTTCACTCTGTTTTCTCCTATATTCACAGATGCAGTTCGAACTATATCAAACACAGTTTGTGCTAGCTTCTTGAAACTTGACACAATACATTAGTTCTACGTTCTATCTCTAAGGTTTGTTTCCTCTTGATGTAGCCTAAAGCAAGGACTGGCGAATAACACTTATAATGAAAGGAGTTGCCAATCTTCCAAAACACTAGAGTCTCCTGAAATCTCAACATATATTTTTTCATCCAATCTTCATGATACTTTCAAGTAATGATCAGTACACCAATCCCACTTGGATGCTCAAGTTTCGTTCTTTTACGTTGAACCATTCGTTTGCAGTCACAGTTATAATTTTTAGGTTTCACTCTGTTTTCTCCTATATTGACAGATGCAGTTAGAACTCTAAATCAAACACGATTTGTGCTAGCTTCTTGAAACTTGAAACAATACAGTAGTTCTACGTTCTATCTCTAAGGTTTGTTTCCTCTTGATGTAGCCTTAAGCAGATACTGGTGAATGACACATTCAATGAAAGGCATTGTTAGGCTGCCAAAACACTAGACTCTCCTGAAATCTCAACATAAATTTTTGCTTCCAACCTTCATGATACTTTCAAGTAATGAGCAGTACACCAATCAAACTTGGATGCCCAAGTTTCGTTCTCCTAGGTTGAAGCATTCGTTTGCAGTAACAGTTTGAATTTTTAGGTTTCACTCTGTTTTCTCCTATATTGACAGATGCAGTTCGAAGTATATCAAACACGGTTTGTGCTAGCTTCTTGAAACTTGACACAAAACATTAGTTCTATGTTCTATCTCTAAGGTTTGTTTCCTCTTGATGTAGCCTAAAGCAGGGACTGGCGAATAACACTTATAATGAAAGGAGTTGCCAAACTTCCAAAACACTAGAGTCTCCTGAAATCTCAACATATATTTTTTCATCCAATCTTCATGATACTTTCAAGTAATGATCAGTACACCAATCCCACTTGGATGCTCAAGTTTCGTTCTTTTACGTTGAAGCATTCGTTTGCAGTAACTGTTTGAATTTTTAGGTTTCACTCTGTTTTCTCCTATATTGACAGATGCAGTTAAACTCTAAATCAAACATGGTTTGTGCAGGCTTCTTGAAACTTGACACAATACAGTAGTTCTACGTTCTATTTCTAAGGTTTGTTTCCGCTTGATGTAGCCTTAAGCAGATACTGGTGAATGACACATTCAATGAAAGGCGTTGTTAGGCTGCCAAAACACTAGAGTCTCCTGAAATCTCAACATAAATTTTTGCTTCCGACCTTCATGATACTTTCAAGTAATGAGCAGTACACCAATCAAACTTGGATGCCCAAGTTTCGTTCTCCTAGGTTGAAGCATTCGTTTGCAGTAACAGTTTGAATTTTTAGGTTTCACTCTGTTTTCTCCTATATTGACAAATGCAGTTCGAACTATATCAAACACGGTTTGTGCTAGCTTCTTGAAACTTGACACAATACAGTAGTTCTACGTTCTATTTCTAAGGTTTGTTTCCTCTTGATGTAGCCTTAAGTAGATACTGGTGAATGACACATTCAATGAAAGGCGTTGTTAGGCTGCCAAAACACTACAGTCTCCTGAAATCTCAACATAAATTTTTGCTTCCGACCTTCATGATACTTTCAAGTAATGAGCAGTACACCAATCAAACTTGGATGCCCAAGTTTCGTTCTCCTAGGTTGAAGCATTCGTTTGCAGTAACAGTTTGAATTTTTAGGTTTCACTCTGTTTTCTCCTATATTGACAGATGCAGTTCGAACTATATCAAACACGGTTTGTGCTAGCTTCTTGAAACTTGACACAATACAGTAGTTCTACGTTCCATTTCTAAGGTTTGTTTCCTCTTGATGTAGCCTTAAGTAGATACTGGTGAATGACACATTCAATGAAAGGCGTTGTTAGGCTGCCAAAACACTACAGTCTCCTGAAATCTCAACATAAATTTTTGCTTCCGACCTTCATGATACTTTCAAGTAATGAGCAGTACACCAATCAAACTTGGATGCCCAAGTTTCGTTCTCCTAGGTTGAAGCATTCGTTTGCAGTAACAGTTTGAATTTTTAGGTTTCACTCTGTTTTCTCCTATATTGACAGATGCAGTTCGAACTATACCAAACACGGTTTGTGCTAGCTTCTTGAAACTTGACACAATACATTAGTTCTACGTTCTATCTGTAAGGTTTTTTTCCTCTTGATGCAGCCTAAAGCAGGGACTGGCGAATAACACTTATAATGAAAGGAGTTTCCAAACTTCCAAAACACTAAAGTCTCCTTAAATCTCAACATATATTTTTTCATCCAATCTTCATGACACTTTCAAGTAATGATCAGTACACCAATCCCACTTGGATGATCAAGTTTCGTTCTTTTACGTTGAAGCATTCGTTTGCAGTCACAGTTTGAATATTTAGGTTTCACTCTGTTTTCTCCTATATTGACAGATGCAGTTCGAACTATATCAAACACGGTTTGTGCTAGCTTCTTGAAACTTGACACAATACATTAGTTCTACGTTCTATCTCTAAGGTTTGTTTCCTCTTGATGTAGCCTAAAGCAAGGACTGGCGAATAACACTTATAATGAAAGGAGTTGCCAAACTTCCAAAACACTAGAGTCTCCTGAAATCTCAACATATATTTTTTCATCCAATCTTCATGATACTTTCAAGTAATGATCAGTACACCAATCCCACTTGGATGCTCAAGTTTCGTTCTTTTACGTTGAAGCATTCGTTTGCAGTAACAGTTTGAATTTTTAGGTTTCACTCTGTTTTCTCCTATATTGACAGATGCAGTTAGAACTCTAAATCAAACACGGTTTGTGCTAGCTTCTTGAAACTTGACACAATACAGTAGTTCTACGTTCTATCTCTAAGGTTTGTTTCCTCTTGATGTAGCCTTAAGCAGATACTGGTGAATGACACATTCAATGAAAGGCGTTGTTAGGCTGCCAAAACACTAGACTCTCTTGAAATCTCAACATAAATTTTTGCTTCCAACCTTCATGATACTTTCAAGTAATGAGCAGTACACCAATCAAACTTGGATGCCCAAGTTTCGTTCTCCTAGGTTGAAGCATTCGTTTGCAGTAACAGTTTGAATTTTTAGGTTTCACTCTGTTTTCTCCTATATTGACAGATGCAGTTCGAAGTATATCAAACACGGTTTGTGCTAGCTTCTTGAAACTTGACACAATATATTAGTTCTATGTTCTATCTCTAAGGTTTGTTTCCTCTTGATGTAGCCTAAAGCAGGGACTGGCGAATAACACTTATAATGAAAGGAGTTGCCAAACTTCCAAAACACTAGAGTCTCCTGAAATCTCAACATATATTTTTTCATCCAATCTTCATGATACTTTCAAGTAATGATCAGTACACCAATCCCACTTGGATGCTCAAGTTTCATTCTTTTACGTTGAAGCATTCGTTTGCAGTAACTGTTTGAATTTTTAGGTTTCACTCTGTTTTCTCCTATATTGACAGATGCAGTTAGAACTCTAAATCAAACATGGTTTGTGCAGGCTTCTTGAAACTTGACACAATACAGTAGTTCTACGTTCTATTTCTAAGGTTTGTTTCCTCTTGATGTAGCATTAAGCAGATACTGGTGAATGACACATTCAATGAAAGGCGTTGTTAGGCTGCCAAAACACTACAGTGTCCTGAAATCTCAACATAAATTTTTGCTTCCGACCTTCATGATACTTTCAAGTAATGAGCAGTACACCAATCAAACTTGGATACCCAAGTTTCGTTCTCCTAGGTTGAACCATTCGTTTGCAGTAACAGTTTGAATTTTTAGGTTTCAATCTGTTTTCTCCTATATTGACAGATGCAGTTCGAACTATATCAAACACGGTTTGTGCTAGCTTCTTGAAACTTGACACAATACAGTAGTTCTACGTTCCATTTCTAAGGTTTGTTTCCTCTTGATGTAGCCTTAAGTAGATACTGGTGAATGACACATTCAATGAAAGGCGTTGTTAGGCTGCCAAAACACTACAGTCTCCTGAAATCTCAACATAAATTTTTGCTTCCGACCTTCATGATACTTTCAAGTAATGAGCAGTACACCAATCAAACTTGGATGCCCAAGTTTCGTTCTCCTAGGTTGAAGCATTCGTTTGCAGTAACAGTTTGAATTTTTAGGTTTCACTCTGTTTTCTCCTATATTGACAGATGCAGTTCGAACTATACCAAACACGGTTTGTGCTAGCTTCTTGAAACTTGACACAATACATTAGTTCTACGTTCTATCTGTAAGGTTTTTTTCCTCTTGATGCAGCCTAAAGCAGGGACTGGCGAATAACACTTATAATGAAAGGAGTTTCCAAACTTCCAAAACACTAAAGTCTCCTTAAATCTCAACATATATTTTTTCATCCAATCTTCATGACACTTTCAAGTAATGATCAGTACACCAATCCCACTTGGATGATCAAGTTTCGTTCTTTTACGTTGAAGCATTCGTTTGCAGTCACAGTTTGAATATTTAGGTTTCACTCTGTTTTCTCCTATATTGACAGATGCAGTTCGAACTATATCAAACACGGTTTGTGCTAGCTTCTTGAAACTTGACACAATACATTAGTTCTACGTTCTATCTCTAAGGTTTGTTTCCTCTTGATGTAGCCTAAAGCAAGGACTGGCGAATAACACTTATAATGAAAGGAGTTGCCAAACTTCCAAAACACTAGAGTCTCCTGAAATCTCAACATATATTTTTTCATCCAATCTTCATGATACTTTCAAGTAATGATCAGTACACCAATCCCACTTGGATGCTCAAGTTTCGTTCTTTTACGTTGAAGCATTCGTTTGCAGTAACAGTTTGAATTTTTAGGTTTCACTCTGTTTTCTCCTATATTGACAGATGCAGTTAGAACTCTAAATCAAACACGGTTTGTGCTAGCTTCTTGAAACTTGACACAATACAGTAGTTCTACGTTCTATCTCTAAGGTTTGTTTCCTCTTGATGTAGCCTTAAGCAGATACTGGTGAATGACACATTCAATGAAAGGCGTTGTTAGGCTGCCAAAACACTAGACTCTCTTGAAATCTCAACATAAATTTTTGCTTCCAACCTTCATGATACTTTCAAGTAATGAGCAGTACACCAATCAAACTTGGATGCCCAAGTTTCGTTCTCCTAGGTTGAAGCATTCGTTTGCAGTAACAGTTTGAATTTTTAGGTTTCACTCTGTTTTCTCCTATATTGACAGATGCAGTTCGAAGTATATCAAACACGGTTTGTGCTAGCTTCTTGAAACTTGACACAATATATTAGTTCTATGTTCTATCTCTAAGGTTTGTTTCCTCTTGATGTAGCCTAAAGCAGGGACTGGCGAATAACACTTATAATGAAAGGAGTTGCCAAACTTCCAAAACACTAGAGTCTCCTGAAATCTCAACATATATTTTTTCATCCAATCTTCATGATACTTTCAAGTAATGATCAGTACACCAATCCCACTTGGATGCTCAAGTTTCATTCTTTTACGTTGAAGCATTCGTTTGCAGTAACTGTTTGAATTTTTAGGTTTCACTCTGTTTTCTCCTATATTGACAGATGCAGTTAGAACTCTAAATCAAACATGGTTTGTGCAGGCTTCTTGAAACTTGACACAATACAGTAGTTCTACGTTCTATTTCTAAGGTTTGTTTCCTCTTGATGTAGCATTAAGCAGATACTGGTGAATGACACATTCAATGAAAGGCGTTGTTAGGCTGCCAAAACACTACAGTGTCCTGAAATCTCAACATAAATTTTTGCTTCCGACCTTCATGATACTTTCAAGTAATGAGCAGTACACCAATCAAACTTGGATACCCAAGTTTCGTTCTCCTAGGTTGAACCATTCGTTTGCAGTAACAGTTTGAATTTTTAGGTTTCAATCTGTTTTCTCCTATATTGACAGATGCAGTTCGAACTATATCAAACACGGTTTGTGCTAGCTTCTTGAAACTTGACACAATACAGTAGTTCTACGTTCTATTTCTAAGGTTTGTTTCCTCTTGATGTAGCCTTAAGTAGATACTGGTGAATGACACATTCAATGAAAGGCGTTGTTAGGCTGCCAAAACACTACAGTCTCCTGAAATCTCAACATAAATTTTTGCTTCCGACCTTCATGATACTTTCAAGTAATGAGCAGTACACCAATCAAACTTGGATGCCCACGTTTCGTTCTCCTAGGTTGAAGCATTCGTTTGCAGTAACAGTTTGAATTTTTAGGTTTCACTCTGTTTTCTCCTATATTGACAGATGCAGTTCGAACTATACCAAACACGGTTTGTGCTAGCTTCTTGAAACTTGACACAATACATTAGTTCTACGTTCTATCTGTAAGGTTTTTTTTCTCTTGATGCAGCCTAAAGCAGGGACTGGCGAATAACACTTATAATGAAAGGAGTTTCCACACTTCCAAAACACTAAAGTCTCCTTAAATCTCAACGTATATTTTTTCATCCAATCTTCATGACACTTTCAAGTAATGATCAGTACACCAATCCCACTTGGATGATCAAGTTTCGTTCTTTTACGTTGAAGCATTCGTTTGCAGTCACAGTTTGAATATTTAGGTTTCACTCTGTTTTCTCCTATATTGACAGATGCAGTTCGAACTATATCAAACACGGTTTGTGCTAGCTTCTTGAAACTTGACACAATACATTAGTTCTACGTTCTATCTCTAAGGTTTGTTTCCTCTTGATGTAGCCTAAAGCAAGGACTGGCGAATAACACTTATAATGAAAGGAGTTGCCAAACTTCCAAAACACTAGAGTCTCCTGAAATCTCAACATATATTTTTTCATCCAATCTTCATGATACTTTCAAGTAATGATCAGTACACCAATCCCACTTGGATGCTCAAGTTTCGTTCTTTTACGTTGAAGCATTCGTTTGCAGTAACAGTTTGAATTTTTAGGTTTCACTCTGTTTTCTCCTATATTGACAGATGCAGTTAGAACTCTAAATCAAACACGGTTTGTGCTAGCTTCTTGAAACTTGACACAATACAGTAGTTCTACGTTCTATCTCTAAGGTTTGTTTCCTCTTGATGTAGCCTTAAGCAGATACTGGTGAATGACACATTCAATGAAAGGCGTTGTTAGGCTGCCAAAACACTAGACTCTCCTGAAATCTCAACATAAATTTTTGCTTCCAACCTTCATGATACTTTCAAGTAATGAGCAGTACACCAATCAAACTTGGATGCCCAAGTTTCGTTCTCCTAGGTTGAAGCATTCGTTTGCAGTAACAGTTTGAATTTTTAGGTTGCACTCTGTTTTCTCCTATATTGACAGATGCAGTTCGAACTATATCAAACACGGTTTGTGCTAGCTTCTTGAAACTTGACACAATACATTAGTTCTACGTTCTATCTCTAAGGTTTGTTTCCTCTTGATGTAGCCTAAAGCAGGGACTGGCGAATAACACTTATAATGAAAGGAGTTGCCAAACTTCCAAAACACTAGAGTCTCCTGAAATCTCAACATATATTTTTTCATCCAATCTTCATGATACTTTCAAGTAATGATCAGTACACCAATCCCACTTGGATGCTCAAGTTTCGTTCTTTTACGTGGAAGCATTCGTTTGCAGTAACTGTTTGAATTTTTAGGTTTCACTCTGTTTTCTCCTATATTGACAGATGCAGTTAGAACTCTAAATCAAACATGGTTTGTGCAGGCTTCTTGAAACTTGACACAATACAGTAGTTCTACGTTCTATTTCTAAGGTTTGTTTCCTCTTGATGTAGCCTTAAGCAGATACTGGTGAATGACACATTCAATGAAAGGCGTTGTTAGGCTGCCAAAACACTACAGTCTCCTGAAATCTCAACATAAATTTTTGCTTCCGACCTTCATGATACTTTCAAGTAATGAGCAGTACACCAATCAAACTTGGATGCCCAAGTTTCGTTCTCCTAGGTTGAAGCATTCGTTTGCAGTAACAGTTTGAATTTTTAGGTTTCACTCTGTTTTCTCCTATATTCACAGATGCAGTTCGAACTATATCAAACACAGTTTGTGCTAGCTTCTTGAAACTTGACACAATACATTAGTTCTACGTTCTATCTCTAAGGTTTGTTTCCTCTTGATGTAGCCTAAAGCAAGGACTGGCGAATAACACTTATAATGAAAGGAGTTGCCAATCTTCCAAAACACTAGAGTCTCCTGAAATCTCAACATATATTTTTTCATCCAATCTTCATGATACTTTCAAGTAATGATCAGTACACCAATCCCACTTGGATGCTCAAGTTTCGTTCTTTTACGTTGAACCATTCGTTTGCAGTCACAGTTATAATTTTTAGGTTTCACTCTGTTTTCTCCTATATTGACAGATGCAGTTAGAACTCTAAATCAAACACGATTTGTGCTAGCTTCTTGAAACTTGAAACAATACAGTAGTTCTACGTTCTATCTCTAAGGTTTGTTTCCTCTTGATGTAGCCTTAAGCAGATACTGGTGAATGACACATTCAATGAAAGGCATTGTTAGGCTGCCAAAACACTAGACTCTCCTGAAATCTCAACATAAATTTTTGCTTCCAACCTTCATGATACTTTCAAGTAATGAGCAGTACACCAATCAAACTTGGATGCCCAAGTTTCGTTCTCCTAGGTTGAAGCATTCGTTTGCAGTAACAGTTTGAATTTTTAGGTTTCACTCTGTTTTCTCCTATATTGACAGATGCAGTTCGAAGTATATCAAACACGGTTTGTGCTAGCTTCTTGAAACTTGACACAAAACATTAGTTCTATGTTCTATCTCTAAGGTTTGTTTCCTCTTGATGTAGCCTAAAGCAGGGACTGGCGAATAACACTTATAATGAAAGGAGTTGCCAAACTTCCAAAACACTAGAGTCTCCTGAAATCTCAACATATATTTTTTCATCCAATCTTCATGATACTTTCAAGTAATGATCAGTACACCAATCCCACTTGGATGCTCAAGTTTCGTTCTTTTACGTTGAAGCATTCGTTTGCAGTAACTGTTTGAATTTTTAGGTTTCACTCTGTTTTCTCCTATATTGACAGATGCAGTTAGAACTCTAAATCAAACATGGTTTGTGCAGGCTTCTTGAAACTTGACACAATACAGTAGTTCTACGTTCTATTTCTAAGGTTTGTTTCCTCTTGATGTAGCCTTAAGCAGATACTGGTGAATGACACATTCAATGAAAGGCGTTGTTAGGCTGCCAAAACACTACAGTCTCCTGAAATCTCAACATAAATTTTTGCTTCCGACCTTCATGATACTTTCAAGTAATGAGCAGTACACCAATCAAACTTGGATGCCCAAGTTTCGTTCTCCTAGGTTGAAGCATTCGTTTGCAGTAACAGTTTGAATTTTTAGGTTTCACTCTGTTTTCTCCTATATTGACAAATGCAGTTCGAACTATATCAAACACGGTTTGTGCTAGCTTCTTGAAACTTGACACAATACAGTAGTTCTACGTTCTATTTCTAAGGTTTGTTTCCTCTTGATGTAGCCTTAAGTAGATACTGGTGAATGACACATTCAATGAAAGGCGTTGTTAGGCTGCCAAAACACTACAGTCTCCTGAAATCTCAACATAAATTTTTGCTTCCGACCTTCATGATACTTTCAAGTAATGAGCAGTACACCAATCAAACTTGGATGCCCAAGTTTCGTTCTCCTAGGTTGAAGCATTCGTTTGCAGTAACAGTTTGAATTTTAGGTTTCACTCTGTTTTCTCCTATATTGACAGATGCAGTTCGAACTATATCAAACACGGTTTGTGCTAGCTTCTTGAAACTTGACACAATACAGTAGTTCTACGTTCTATTTCTAAGGTTTGTTTCCTCTTGATGTAGCCTTAAGTAGATACTGGTGAATGACACATTCAATGAAAGGCGTTGTTAGGCTGCCAAAACACTACAGTCTCCTGAAATCTCAACATAAATTTTTGCTTCCGACCTTCATGATACTTTCAAGTAATGAGCAGTACACCAATCAAACTTGGATGCCCAAGTTTCGTTCTCCTAGGTTGAAGCATTCGTTTGCAGTAACAGTTTGAATTTTTAGGTTTCACTCTGTTTTCTCCTATATTGACAGATGCAGTTCGAACTATACCAAACACGGTTTGTGCTAGCTTCTTGAAACTTGACACAATACATTAGTTCTACGTTCTATCTGTAAGGTTTTTTTCCTCTTGATGCAGCCTAAAGCAGGGACTGGCGAATAACACTTATAATGAAAGGAGTTTCCAAACTTCCAAAACACTAAAGTCTCCTTAAATCTCAACATATATTTTTTCATCCAATCTTCATGACACTTTCAAGTAATGATCAGTACACCAATCCCACTTGGATGATCAAGTTTCGTTCTTTTACGTTGAAGCATTCGTTTGCAGTCACAGTTTGAATATTTAGGTTTCACTCTGTTTTCTCCTATATTGACAGATGCAGTTCGAACTATATCAAACACGGTTTGTGCTAGCTTCTTGAAACTTGACACAATACATTAGTTCTACGTTCTATCTCTAAGGTTTGTTTCCTCTTGATGTAGCCTAAAGCAAGGACTGGCGAATAACACTTATAATGAAAGGAGTTGCCAAACTTCCAAAACACTAGAGTCTCCTGAAATCTCAACATATATTTTTTCCTCCAATCTTCATGATACTTTCAAGTAATGATCAGTACACCAATCCCACTTGGATGCTCAAGTTTCGTTCTTTTACGTTGAAGCATTCGTTTGCAGTAACAGTTTGAATTTTTAGGTTTCACTCTGTTTTCTCCTATATTGACAGATGCAGTTAGAACTCTAAATCAAACACGGTTTGTGCTAGCTTCTTGAAACTTGACACAATACAGTAGTTCTACGTTCTATCTCTAAGGTTTGTTTCCTCTTGATGTAGCCTTAAGCAGATACTGGTGAATGACACATTCAATGAAAGGCGTTGTTAGGCTGCCAAAACACTAGACTCTCCTGAAATCTCAACATAAATTTTTGCTTCCAACCTTCATGATACTTTCAAGTAATGAGCAGTACACCAATCAAACTTGGATGCCCAAGTTTCGTTCTCCTAGGTTGAAGCATTCGTTTGCAGTAACAGTTTGAATTTTTAGGTTTCACTCTGTTTTCTCCTATATTGACAGATGCAGTTCGAAGTATATCAAACACGGTTTGTGCTAGCTTCTTGAAACTTGACACAATACATTAGTTCTATGTTCTATCTCTAAGGTTTGTTTCCTCTTGATGTAGCCTAAAGCAGGGACTGGCGAATAACACTTATAATGAAAGGAGTTGCCAAACTTCCAAAACACTAGAGTCTCCTGAAATCTCAACATATATTTTTTCATCCAATCTTCATGATACTTTCAAGTAATGATCAGTACACCAATCCCACTTGGATGCTCAAGTTTCGTTCTTTTACGTTGAAGCATTCGTTTGCAGTAACTGTTTGAATTTTTAGGTTTCACTCTGTTTTCTCCTATATTGACAGATGCAGTTAGAACTCTAAATCAAACATGGTTTGTGCAGGCTTCTTGAAACTTGACACAATACAGTAGTTCTACGTTCTATTTCTAAGGTTTGTTTCCTCTTGATGTAGCCTTAAGCAGATACTGGTGAATGACACATTCAATGAAAGGCGTTGTTAGGCTGCCAAAACACTACAGTGTCCTGAAATCTCAACATAAATTTTTGCTTCCGACCTTCATGATACTTTCAAGTAATGAGCAGTACACCAATCAAACTTGGATACCCAAGTTTCGTTCTCCTAGGTTGAACCATTCGTTTGCAGTAACAGTTTGAATTTTTAGGTTTCACTCTGTTTTCTCCTATATTGACAGATGCAGTTCGAACTATATCAAACACGGTTTGTGCTAGCTTCTTGAAACTTGACACAATACAGTAGTTCTACGTTCTATTTCTAAGGTTTGTTTCCTCTTGATGTAGCCTTAAGTAGATACTGGTGAATGACACATTCAATGAAAGGCGTTGTTAGGCTGCCAAAACACTACAGTCTCCTGAAATCTCAACATAAATTTTTGCTTCCGACCTTCATGATACTTTCAAGTAATGAGCAGTACACCAATCAAACTTGGATGCCCAAGTTTCGTTCTCCTAGGTTGAAGCATTCGTTTGCAGTAACAGTTTGAATTTTTAGGTTTCACTCTGTTTTCTCCTATATTGACAGATGCAGTTCGAACTATACCAAACACGGTTTGTGCTAGCTTCTTGAAACTTGACACAATACATTAGTTCTACGTTCTATCTGTAAGGTTTTTTTTCTCTTGATGCAGCCTAAAGCAGGGACTGGCGAATAACACTTATAATGAAAGGAGTTTCCACACTTCCAAAACACTAAAGTCTCCTTAAATCTCAACGTATATTTTTTCATCCAATCTTCATGACACTTTCAAGTAATGATCAGTACACCAATCCCACTTGGATGATCAAGTTTCGTTCTTTTACGTTGAAGCATTCGTTTGCAGTCACAGTTTGAATATTTAGGTGTCACTCTGTTTTCTCCTATATTGACAGATGCAGTTCGAACTATATCAAACACGGTTTGTGCTAGCTTCTTGAAACTTGACACAATACATTAGTTCTACGTTCTATCTCTAAGGTTTGTTTCCTCTTGATGTAGCCTAAAGCAAGGACTGGCGAATAACACTTATAATGAAGGAGTTGCCAAACTTCCAAAACACTAGAGTCTCCTGAAATCTCAACATATATTTTTTCATCCAATCTTCATGATACTTTCAAGTAATGATCAGTACACCAATCCCACTTGGATGCTCAAGTTTCGTTCTTTTACGTTGAAGCATTCGTTTGCAGTAACAGTTTGAATTTTTAGGTTTCACTCTGTTTTCTCCTATATTGACAGATGCAGTTAGAACTCTAAATCAAACACGGTTTGTGCTAGCTTCTTGAAACTTGACACAATACAGTAGTTCTACGTTCTATCTCTAAGGTTTGTTTCCACTTGATGTAGCCTTAAGCAGATACTGGTGAATGACACATTCAATGAAAGGCGTTGTTAGGCTGCCAAAACACTAGACTCTCCTGAAATCTCAACATAAATTTTTGCTTCCAACCTTCATGATACTTTCAAGTAATGAGCAGTACACCAATCAAACTTGGATGCCCAAGTTTCGTTCTCCTAGGTTGAAGCATTCGTTTGCAGTAACAGTTTGAATTTTTAGGTTTCACTCTGTTTTCTCCTATATTGACAGATGCAGTTCGAACTATATCAAACACGGTTTGTGCTAGCTTCTTGAAACTTGACACAATACATTAGTTCTACGTTCTATCTCTAAGGTTTGTTTCCTCTTGATGTAGCCTAAAGCAGGGACTGTCGAATAACACTTATAATGAAAGGAGTTGCCAAACTTCCAAAACACTAGAGTCTCCTGAAATCTCAACATATATTTTTTCATCCAATCTTCATGATACTTTCAATAATGATCAGTACACCAATCCCACTTGGATGCTCAAGTTTCGTTCTTTTACGTTGAAGCATTCGTTTGCAGTCACAGTTTGAATATTTAGGTTTCACTCTGTTTTCTCCTATATTGACAGATGCAGTTCGAACTATATCAAACACGGTCTGTGCTAGCTTCTTGGAACTTGACACAATACATTAGTTCTATGTTCTATCTCTATGGTTTGTTTCCTATTGATGCAGCCTAAAGCAGGGACTGGTGAATAACACTTATAATGAAAGGATTTGCCAAACTTCCAAAACACTGAAGTCTCCTAAAATCTCAACATATATTTTTTCATCCAATCTTCATGATACTTTCAAGTAATGATCAGTACACGAATCCCACTTGGATGCTCAAGTTTCGTTCTTTTACCTTGAAACATTCGTTTGCAGTAACAGTTTGAATTTTTAGGTTTCACTCTGTTTTCTCCTATATTGACAGATGCAGTTAGAACTCTAAATCAAACACGGTATGTGCTAGCTTCTTGAAACTTGACACAATTCAGTAGTTCTACGTTCTATCTCTAAGGTATTTTTCCTCTTGATGTAGCCTTAAGCAGATACTGGTGAATGACACATTCAATGAAATTCGTTGTTAGGCGGCCAAAACACTAGAGTCTCCTGAAATCTCAACATAAATTGTTGCTTCCGACCTTCATGATACTTTCAAGTAATGAGCAGTACACCAATCAAACTTGGATGCCCAAGTTTCGTTCTCCTAGGTTGATGCATTCGTTTGCAGTAACAGTTTGAATTTTTAGGTTTCACTCTGTTTTCTCCTATATTGACGGATGCAGTTCGAACTATATCAAACACGGTTTGTGCTAGCTTCTTGAAACTTGACACAATACATTAGTTCTACGTTCTATCTCTAAGGTTTGTTTCCTCTTGATGTAGCCTAAAGCAGGGACTGGCGAATAACACTTATAATGAAAGGAGTTGCCAAACTTCCAAAACACTAGAGTCTTCTGAAATCTCAACATATATTTTTACATCCAATCTTCACGATACTTTCAAGCAATGATCAGTACACCAATCCCACTTGGATGCTCAAGATTCGTTCTTTTACCATGAAGCATTCGTTTGCAGTAACATTTTGAAGTTTTAGGTTTCAATCTGTTTTCTCCTATATTGACAGATGCAGTTAGAACTCTAAATCAAACATGGTTTGTGCTAGCTTCTTGAAACTTGACACAATACAGTAGTTCTACGTTCTATTTCTAAGGTTTGTTTCCTCTTGATGTAGCCTTAAGCAGATACTGGTGAATGACACATTCAATGAAAGGCGTTGTTAGGCTGCCAAAACACTACAGTCTCCTGAAATCTCAACATAAATTTTTGCTTCCGACCTTCATGATACTTTCAAGTAATGAGCAGTACACCAATCAAACTTGGATGCCCAAGTTTCGTTCTCCTAGGTTGAAGCATTCGTTTGCAGTAACAGTTTGAATTTTTAGGTTTCACTCTGTTTTCTCCTATATTGACAGATGCAGTTCGAACTATATCAAACACGGTTTGTGCTAGCTTCTTGAAACTTGACACAATACATTAGTTCTACGGTCTATCTCTAAGGTTTGTTTCCTCTTGATGTAGCCTAAAGCAGGGACTGGCGAATAACACTTATAATGAAAGGAGTTGCCAAACTTCCAAAACACTAGAGTCTCCTGAAATCTCAACATATATTTTTTCATCCAATCTTCATGATATTTTCAAGTAATGATCAGTACACCAATCCCACTTGGATGCTCAAGTTTCGTTCTTTTACGTTGAAGCATTCGTTTGCAGTCACAGTTTGAATATTTAGGTTTCACTCTGTTTTCTCCTATATTGACAGATGCAGTTCGAACTATATCAAACACGGTTTGTGCTAGCTTCTTGAAACTTGACACAATACATTAGTTCTACGTTCTATCTCTAAGGTTTGTTTCCTCTTGATGCAGCCTAAAGCAGGGACTGGCGAATAACACTTATAATGAAAGGATTTGCCAAACTTCCAAAACACTAAAGTCTCCAGAAATCTCAACATATATTTTTTCATCCAATATTCATGATACTTTCAAGTAATGATCAGTACACCAATCCCACTTGGATGCTCAAGTTTCGTTCTTTTACGTTGAAGCATTCGTTTGCAGTAACAGTTTGAAGTTTTAGGTTTCACTCTGTTTTCTCCTATATTGACAGATGCAGTTAGAACTCTAAATCAAACACGGTATGTGCTAGCTTCTTGAAACTTGACACAATACAGTAGTTCTACGTTCTATCTCTAAGGTTTGTTTCCTCTTGATGTAGCCTTAAGCAGATACTGGTGAATGACACATTCAATGAAAGGCGTTGTTAGGCTGCCAAAACACTAGAGTCTCCTGAAATCTCAACATAAATTTTTGCTTCCGACCTTCATAATACTTTCAAGTAATGAGCAGTACACCAATCAAACTTGGATGCCCAAGTTTCGTTCTCCTAGGTTGAAGCATTCGTTTGCAGTAACAGTTTGAATTTTTAGGTTTCACTCTGTTTTCTCCTATATTGACATATGCAGTTCGAACTATATCAAACACGGTTTGTGCTAGCTTCTTGATACTTGACACAATACATTAGTTCTACGTTCTATCTCTAAGGTTTGTTTCCTCTGGATGTAGCCTAAAGCAGGGACTGGCGAATAACACTTATAATGAAAGGATTTGCCAAACTTCCAAAACACTAGAGTCTCCTGAAATCTCAACATATATTTTTTCATCCAATCTTCATGATACTTTCAAGTAATGAGCAGTACACCAATGCCACTTGGATGCTCAAGTTTCGTTCTTTTACGTTGAAGCATTCGTTTGCAGTAACTGTTTGAATTTTTAGGTTTCACTCTGTTTTCTCCTATATTGACAGATGCAGTTCGAACTATATCAAACACGGTTTGTGCTAGCTTCTTGAAACTTGACACAATACATTAGTTCTACGGTCTATCTCTAAGGTTTGTTTCCTCTTGATGTAGCCTAAAGCAGGGACTGGCGAATAACACTTATAATGAAAGGAGTTGCCAAACTTCCAAAACACTAGAGTCTCCTGAAATCTCAACATATATTTTTTCATCCAATCTTCATGATATTTTCAAGTAATGATCAGTACACCAATCCCACTTGGATGCTCAAGTTTCGTTCTTTTACGTTGAAGCATTCGTTTGCAGTCACAGTTTGAATATTTAGGTTTCACTCTGTTTTCTCCTATATTGACAGATGCAGTTCGAACTATATCAAACACGGTTTGTGCTAGCTTCTTGAAACTTGACACAATACATTAGTTCTACGTTCTATCTCTAAGGTTTGTTTCCTCTTGATGCAGCCTAAAGCAGGGACTGGCGAATAACACTTATAATGAAAGGATTTGCCAAACTTCCAAAACACTAAAGTCTCCAGAAATCTCAACATATATTTTTTCATCCAATATTCATGATACTTTCAAGTAATGATCAGTACACCAATCCCACTTGGATGCTCAAGTTTCGTTCTTTTACGTTGAAGCATTCGTTTGCAGTAACAGTTTGAAGTTTTAGGTTTCACTCTGTTTTCTCCTATATTGACAGATGCAGTTAGAACTCTAAATCAAACACGGTATGTGCTAGCTTCTTGAAACTTGACACAATACAGTAGTTCTACGTTCTATCTCTAAGGTTTGTTTCCTCTTGATGTAGCCTTAAGCAGATACTGGTGAATGACACATTCAATGAAAGGCGTTGTTAGGCTGCCAAAACACTAGAGTCTCCTGAAATCTCAACATAAATTTTTGCTTCCGACCTTCATGATACTTTCAAGTAATGAGCAGTACACCAATCAAACTTGGATGCCCAAGTTTCGTTCTCCTAGGTTGAAGCATTCGTTTGCAGTAACAGTTTGAATTTTTAGGTTTCACTCTGTTTTCTCCTATATTGACATATGCAGTTCGAACTATATCAAACACGGTTTGTGCTAGCTTCTTGATACTTGACACAATACATTAGTTCTACGTTCTATCTCTAAGGTTTGTTTCCTCTTGATGTTACCTAAAGCAGGGACTGGCGAATAACACTTATAATGAAAGGATTTGCCAAACTTCCAAACACTAGAGTCTCCTGAAATCTCAACATATATTTTTTCATCCAATCTTCATGATACTTTCAAGTAATGATCAGTACACCAATCCCACTTGGATGCTCAAGTTTCGTTCTTTTACGTTGAAGCATTCGTTTGCAGTAACATTTTGAAGTTTTAGGTTTCACTCTGTTTTCTCCTATATTGACAGATGCAGTTAGAACTCTAAATCAAACATGGTTTGTGCTAGCTTCTTGAAACTTGACACAATACAGTAGTTCTACGTTATATTTCTAAGGTTTGTTTCCTCTTGATGTAGCCTTAAGCAGATACTGGTGAATGACACATTCAATGAAAGGCGTTGTTAGGCGGCCAAAACACTACAGTCTCCTGAAATCTCAACATAAATTTTTGCTTCCGACCTTCATGATACATTCAAGTAATGAGCAGTACACCAATCAAACTTGGATGCCCAAGTTTCGTTCTCCTAGGTTGAAGCATTCGTTTGCAGTAACAGTTTGAATTTTTAGGTTTCACTGTGTTTTCTCCTATATTGACAGATGCAGTTCGAACTATATCAAACACGGTTTGTGCTAGCTTCTTGAAACTTGACACAATACATTAGTTCTACGGTCTATCTCTAAGGTTTGTTTCCTCTTGATGTAGCCTAAAGCAGGGACTGGCGAATAACACTTATAATGAAAGGAGTTGCCAAACTTCCAAAACACTAGAGTCTCCTGAAATCTCAACATATATTTTTTCATCCAATCTTCATGATATTTTCAAGTAATGATCAGTACACCAATCCCACTTGGATGCTCAAGTTTCGTTCTTTTACGTTGAAGCATTCGTTTGCAGTCACAGTTTGAATATTTAGGTTTCACTCTGTTTTCTCCTATATTGACAGATGCAGTTCGAACTATATCAAACACGGTTTGTGCTAGCTTCTTGAAACTTGACACAATACATTAGTTCTACGTTCTATCTCTAAGGTTTGTTTCCTCTTGATGCAGCCTAAAGAAGGGACTGGCGAATAACACTTATAATGAAAGGATTTGCCAAACTTCCAAAACACTAAAGTCTCCAGATATCTCAACATATATTTTTTCATCCAATATTCATGATACTTTCAAGTAATGATCAGTACACCAATCCCACTTGGATGCTCAAGTTTCGTTCTTTTACGTTGAAGCATTCGTTTGCAGTAACAGTTTGAAGTTTTAGGTTTCACTCTGTTTTCTCCTATATTGACAGATGCAGTTAGAACTCTAAATCAAACACGGTATGTGCTAGCTTCTTGAAACTTGACACAATACAGTAGTTCTACGTTTTATCTCTAAGGTTTGTTTCCTCTTGATGTAGCCTTAAGCAGATACTGGTGAATGACACATTCAATGAAAGGCGTTGTTAGGCTGCCAATACACTAGAGTCTCCTGAAATCTCAACATAAATTTTTGCTTCCGACCTTCATGATACTTTCAAGTAATGAGCAGTACACCAATAAAACTTGGATGCTCAAGTTTCGTTCTCCTAGGTTGAAGCATTCGTTTGCAGTAACAGTTTGAATTTTTAGGTTTCACTCTGTTTTCTCCTATATTGACAGATGCAGTTCGAACTATACCAAACACGGTTTGTGCTAGCTTCTTGAAACTTGACACAATACATTAGTTCTACGTTCTATCTGTAAGGTTTTTTTCCTCTTGATGCAGCCTAAAGCAGGGACTGGCGAATAACACTTATAATGAAAGGAGTTTCCAAACTTCCAAAACACTAAAGTCTCCTTAAATCTCAACATATATTTTTTCATCCAATCTTCATGACACTTTCAAGTAATGATCAGTACACCAATCCCACTTGGATGATCAAGTTTCGTTCTTTTACATTGAAGCATTCGTTTGCAGTCACAGTTTGAATATTTAGGTTTCACTCTGTTTTCTCCTATATTGACAGATGCAGTTCGAACTATATCAAACACGGTTTGTGCTAGCTTCTTGAAACTTGACACAATACAGTAGTTCTACGTTCTATCTCTAAGGTTTGTTTCCTCTTGATGTAGCCTTAAGCAGATACTGGTGAATGACACATTCAATGAAAGGCATTGTTAGGCTGCCAAAACACTAGACTCTCCTGAAATCTCAACATAAATTTTTGCTTCCAACCTTCATGATACTTTCAAGTAATGAGCAGTACACCAATGAAACTTGGATGCCCAAGTTTCGTTCTCCTAGGTTGAAGCATTCGTTTGCAGTAACAGTTTGAATTTTTAGGTTTCACTCTGTTTTCTCCTATATTGACAGATGCAGTTCGAAGTATATCAAACACGGTTTGTGCTAGCTTCTTGAAACTTGACACAATACATTAGTTCTATGTTCTATCTCTAAGGTTTGTTTCCTCTTGATGTAGCCTAAAGCAGGGACTGGCGAATAACACTTATAATGAAAGGAGTTGCCAAACTTCCAAAACACTAGAGTCTCCTGAAATCTCAACATATATTTTTTCATCCAATCTTCATGATACTTTCAAGTAATGAGCAGTACACCAATGCCACTTGGATGCTCAAGTTTCGTTCTTTTACGTTGAAGCATTCGTTTGCAGTAACTGTTTGAATTTTTAGGTTTCACTCTGTTTTCTCCTATAATGACAGATGCAGTTAGAACTCTAAATCAAACATGGTTTGTGCAGGCTTCTTGAAACTTGACACAATACAGTAGTTCTACGTTCTATTTCTAAGGTTTGTTTCCTCTTGATGTAGCCTTAAGCAGATACTGGTGAATGACACATTCAATGAAAGGCGTTGTTAGGCTGCCAAAACACTACAGTCTCCTGAAATCTCAACATAAATTTTTGCTTCCGACCTTCATGATACTTTCAAGTAATGAGCAGTACACCAATCAAACTTGGATGCCCAAGTTTCGTTCTCCTAGGTTGAAGCATTCGTTTGCATTAACAGTTTGAATTTTTAGGTTTCACTCTGTTTTCTCCTATATTGACAGATGCAGTTCGAACTATATCAAACACGGTTTGTGCTAGCTTCTTGAAACTTGACACAATACATTAGTTCTACGTTCTATCTCTAAGGTTTGTTTCCTCTTGATGTAGCCTAAAGCAGGGACTGGCGAATAACATTTATAATGAAAGGAGTTGCCAAACTTCCAAAACACTAGAGTCTCCTGAAATCTCAACATATATTTTTTCATCCAATCTTCATGATACTTTCAATAATGATCAGTACACCAATCCCACTTGGATGCTCAAGTTTCGTTCTTTTACGTTGAAGCATTCGTTTGCAGTCACAGTTTGAATATTTAGGTTTCACTCTGTTTTCTCCTATATTGACAGATGCAGTTCGAACTATATCAAACACGGTTTGTGCTAGCTTCTTGAAACTTGACACAATACATTAGTTCTACGTTCTATCTCTAAGGTTTGTTTCCTCTTGATGCAGCCTAAAGCAGGGACTGGCGAATAACACTTATAATGAAAGGATTTGCCAAACTTCCAAAACACTAAAGTCTCCAGAAATCTCAACATATATTTTTTCATCCAATATTCATGATACTTTCAAGTAATGATCAGTACACCAATCCCACTTGGATGCTCAAGTTTCGTTCTTTTACGTTGAAGCATTCGTTTGCAGTAACAGTTTGAAGTTTTAGGTTTCACTCTGTTTTCTCCTATATTGACAGATGCAGTTAGAACTCTAAATCAAACACGGTATGTGCTAGCTTCTTGAAACTTGACACAATACAGTAGTTCTACGTTCTATCTCTAAGGTTTGTTTCCTCTTGATGTAGCCTTAAGCAGATACTGGTGAATGACACATTCAATGAAAGGCGTTGTTAGGCTGCCAAAACACTAGAGTCTCCTGAAATCTCAACATAAATTTTGCTTCCGACCTTCATGATACTTTCAAGTAATGAGCAGTACACCAATCAAAATTGGATGCCCAAGTTTCGTTCTCCTAGGTTGAAGCATTCTTTTGCAGTAACAGTTTGAATTTTTAGGTTTCACTTTGTTTTCTCCTATATTGACAGATGCAGTTCGAACTATATCAAACACGGTTTGTGCTAGCTTCTTGAAACTTGACACAATACATTAGTTCTACGTTCTATCTCTAAGGTTTGTTTCCTCTTGATGTAGCCTAAAGCAGGGACTGGCGAATAACACTTATAATGAAAGGATTTGCCAAACTTCCAAAACACTAGAGTCTCCTGAAATCTCAACATATATTTTTTCATCCAATCTTAATGATACTTTCAAGTAATGATCAGTACACCAATCCCACTTGGATGCTCAAGTTTCGTTCTTTTACGTTGAAGCATTCGTTTGCAGTAACATTTTGAAGTTTTAGGTTTCACTCTGTTTTCTCCTATATTGACAGATGCAGTTAGAACTCTAAATCAAACATGGTTTGTGCTAGCTTCTTGAAACTTGACACAATACAGTAGTTTTACGTTCTATTTCTAAGGTTTGTTTCCTCTTGATGTAGCCTTAAGCAGATACTGGTGAATGGCACATTCAATGAAAGGCGTTGTTAGGCGGCCAAAACACTACAGTCTCCTGAAATCTCAACATAAATTTTTGCTTCCGACCTTCATGATACATTCAAGTAATGAGCAGTACACCAATCAAACTTGGATGCCCAAGTTTCGTTCTCCTAGGTTGAAGCATTCGTTTGCAGTAACAGTTTGAATTTTTAGGTTTCACTCTGTTTTCTCCTATATTGACAGATGCAGTTCGAACTATATCAAACACGGTTTGTGCTAGCTTCTTGAAACTTGACACAATACATTAGTTCTACGGTCTATCTCTAAGGTTTGTTTCCTCTTGATGTAGCCTAAAGCAGGGACTGGCGAATAACACTTATAATGAAAGGAGTTGCCAAACTTCCAAAACACTAGAGTCTCCTGAAATCTCAACATATATTTTTTCATCCAATCTTCATGATATTTTCAAGTAATGATCAGTACACCAATCCCACTTGGATGCTCATGTTTCGTTCTTTTACGTTGAAGCATTCGTTTGCAGTCACAGTTTGAATATTTAGGTTTCACTCTGTTTTCTCCTATATTGACAGATGCAGTTCGAACTATATCAAACACGGTTTGTGCTAGCTTCTTGAAACTTGACACAATACATTAGTTCTACGTTCTATCTCTAAGGTTTGTTTCCTCTTGATGCAGCCTAAAGCAGGGACTGGCGAATAACACTTATAATGAAAGGATTTGCCAAACTTCCAAAACACTAAAGTCTCCAGATATCTCAACATATATTTTTTCATCCAATATTCATGATACTTTCAAGTAATGATCAGTACACCAATCCCACTTGGATGCTCAAGTTTCGTTCTTTTACGTTGAAGCATTCGTTTGCAGTAACAGTTTGAAGTTTTAGGTTTCACTCTGTTTTCTCCTATATTGACAGATGCAGTTAGAACTCTAAATCAAACACGGTATGTGCTAGCTTCTTGAAACTTGACACAATACAGTAGTTCTACGTTTTATCTCTAAGGTTTGTTTCCTCTTGATGTAGCCTTAAGCAGATACTGGTGAATGACACATTCAATGAAAGGCGTTGTTAGGCTGCCAAAACACTAGAGTCTCCTGAAATCTCAACATAAATTTTTGCTTCCGACCTTCATGATACTTTCAAGTAATGAGCAGTACACCAATAAAATTTGGATGCTCAAGTTTCGTTCTCCTAGGTTGAAGCATTCGTTTGCAGTAACAGTTTGAATTTTTAGGTTTCACTCTGTTTTCTCCTATATTGACAGATGCAGTTCGAACTATACCAAACACGGTTTGTGCTAGCTTCTTGAAACTTGACACAATACATTAGTTCTACGTTCTATCTGTAAGGTTTTTTTCCTCTTGATGCAGCCTAAAGCAGGGACTGGCGAATAACACTTATAATGAAAGGAGTTTCCAAACTTCCAAAACACTAAAGTCTCCTTAAATCTCAACATATATTTTTTCATCCAATCTTCATGACACTTTCAAGTAATGATCAGTACACCAATCCCACTTGGATGATCAAGTTTCGTTCTTTTACGTTGAAGCATTCGTTTGCAGTCACAGTTTGAATATTTAGGTTTCACTCTGTTTTCTCCTATATTGACAGATGCAGTTCGAACTATATCAAACACGGTTTGTGCTAGCTTCTTGAAACTTGACACAATACTGTAGTTCTACGTTCTATCTCTAAGGTTTGTTTCCTCTTGATGTAGCCTTAAGGAGATACTGGTGAATGACACATTCAATGAAAGGAGTTGTTAGGCTGCCAAAACACTACAGTCTCCTGAAATCTCAACATAAATTTTTGCTTCCGACCTTCATGATACTTTCAAGTAATGAGCAGTACACCAATCAAACTTGGATGCCCAAGTTTCGTTCTCCTAGTTTGAAGCATTCGTTTGCAGTAACAGTTTGAATTTTTAGGTTTCACTCTGTTTTCTCCTATATTGACAGATGCAGTTCGAACTATATCAAACACGGTTTGTGCTAGCTTCTTGAAAATTGACACAATACATTAGTTCTACGTTCTATCTCTAAGGTTTGTTTCCTCTTGATGTAGCCTAAAGCAGGGACTGGCGAATAACACTTATAATGAAAGGAGTTGCCAAACTTCCAAAACACTAGAGTCTCCTGAAATCTCAACATATATTTTTTCATCCAATCTTCATGATACTTTCAATAATGATCAGTACACCAATCCCACTTGGATGCTCAAGTTTCGTTCTTTTACGTTGAAGCATTCGTTTGCAGTCACAGTTTGAATATTTAGGTTTCACTCTGTTTTCTCCTATATTGACAGATGCAGTTCGAACTATATCAAACACGGTTTGTGCTAGCTTCTTGGAACTTGACACAATACATTAGTTCTACGTTCTATCTCTAAGGTTTGTTTCCTCTGGATGTAGCCTAAAGCAGGGACTGGCGAATAACACTTATAATGAAAGGATTTGCCAAACTTCCAAAACACTAAAGTCTCCTGAAATCTCAACATATATTTTTTCATCCAATATTCATGATACTTTCAAGTAATGATCAGTACACCAATCCCACTTGGATGCTCAAGTTTCGTTCTTTTACCTTGAAGCATCGTTTGCAGTAACAGTTTGAATTTTTAGGTTTCACTCTGTTTTCTCCAATATTGACAGATGCAGTTAGAACTCTAAATCAAACACGGTATGTGCTAGCTTCTTGAAACTTGACACAATTCAGTAGTTCTACGTTCTATCTCTAAGGTTTTTTTCCTCTTGATGTAGCCTTAAGCAGATACTGGTGAATGACACATTCAATGAAAGGCGTTGTTAGGCGGCCAAAACACTAGAGTCTCCTGAAATCTCAACATAAATTTTTGCTTCCGACCTTCATGATACTTTCAAGTAATGAGCAGTCCACCAATCAAACTTGGATGCCCAAGTTTCGTTCTCCTAGGTTGAAGCATTCGTTTGCAGTAACAGTTTGAATTTTTAGGTTTCACTCTGTTTTCTCCTATATTGACAGATGCAGTTCGAACTATATCAAACACGGTTTGTGCTAGCTTCTTGAAACTTGACACAATACATTAGTTCTACGTTCTATCTCTAAGGTTTGTTTCCTCTTGATGTAGCCTAAAGCAGGGACTGGCGAATAACACTTATAATGAAAGGAGTTGCCAAACTTCCAAAACACTAGAGTCTCCTGAAATCTCAACATATATTTTTTCATCCAATCTTCATGATACTTTCAATAATGATCAGTACACCAATCCCACTTGGATGCTCAAGTTTCGTTCTTTTACGTTGAAGCATTCGTTTGCAGTCACAGTTTGAATATTTAGGTTTCACTCTGTTTTCTCCTATATTGACAGATGCAGTTCGAACTATATCAAACACGGTTTGTGCTAGCTTCTTGGAACTTGACACAATACATTAGTTCTACGTTCTATCTCTAAGGTTTGTTTCCTCTGGATGTAGCCTAAAGCAGGGACTGGCGAATAACACTTATAATGAAAGGATTTGCCAAACTTCCAAAACACTAAAGTCTCCTGAAATCTCAACATATATTTTTTCATCCAATATTCATGATACTTTCAAGTAATGATCAGTACACCAATCCCACTTGGATGCTCAAGTTTCGTTCTTTTACCTTGAAGCATCGTTTGCAGTAACAGTTTGAATTTTTAGGTTTCACTCTGTTTTCTCCTATATTGACAGATGCAGTTAGAACTCTAAATCAAACACGGTATGTGCTAGCTTCTTGAAACTTGACACAATTCAGTAGTTCTACGTTCTATCTCTAAGGTTTTTTTCCTCTTGATGTAGCCTTAAGCAGATACTGGTGAATGACACATTCAATGAAAGGCGTTGTTAGGCGGCCAAAACACTAGAGTCTCCTGAAATCTCAACATAAATTTTTGCTTCCGACCTTCATGATACTTTCATGTAATGAGCAGTACACCAATCAAACTTGGATGCCCAAGTTTCGTTCTCCTAGGTTGAAGCATTCGTTTGCAGTAACAGTTTGAATTTTTAGGTTTCACTCTGTTTTCTCCTATATTGACAGATGCAGTTCGAACTATATCAAACACGGTTTGTGCTAGCTTCTTGGAACTTGACACAATACATTAGTTCTACGTTCTATCTCTAAGGATTGTTTCCTCTTGATGCAGCCTAAAGCAGGGACTGGCGAATACCACTTATAATGAAAGGATTTGCCAAACTTCCAAAACACTAAAGTCTCCAGAAATCTCAACATATATTTTTTCATCCAATATTCATGATACTTTCAAGTAATGATCAGTACACCAATCCCACTTGGATGCTCAAGTTTCGTTCTTTTACGTTGAAGCATTCGTTTGCAGTAACAGTTTGAAGTTTTAGGTTTCACTCTGTTTTCTCCTATATTGACAGATGCAGTTAGAACTCTAAATCAAACACGGTATGTGCTAGCTTCTTGAAACTTGACACAATACAGTAGTTCTACGTTCTATCTCTAAGGTTTGTTTCCTCTTGATGTAGCCTTAAGCAGATACTGGTGAATGACACATTCAATGAAAGGCGTTGTTAGGCTGCCAAAACACTAGAGTCTCCTGAAATCTCAACATAAATTTTTGCTTCCGACCTTCATGATACTTTCAAGTAATGAGCAGTACACCAATCAAACTTGGATGCCCAAGTTTCGTTCTCCTAGGTTGAAGCATTCGTTTGCAGTAACAGTTTGAATTTTTAGGTTTCACTCTGTTTTCTCCTATATTGACATATGCAGTTTGAACTATATCAAACACGGTTTGTGCTAGCTTCTTGAAACTTGACACAATACATTAGTTCTACGTTCTATCTCTAAGGTTTGTTTCCTCTTGATGGAGCCTAAAGCAGGGACTGGCGAATAACACTTATAATGAAAGGATTTGCCAAACTTCCAAAACACTAGAGTCTCCTGAAATCTCAACATATATTTTTTCATCCAATCTTCATGATACTTTCAAGTAATGATCAGTACACCAATCCCACTTGGATGCTCAAGTTTTGTTCTTTTACGTTGAAGCATTCGTTTGCAGTAACATTTTGAAGTTTTAGGTTTCACTCTGTTTTCTCCTATATTGACAGATGCAGTTAGAACTCTAAATCAAACATGGTTTGTGCTATCTTCTTGAAACTTGACACAATACAGTAGTTCTACGTTCTATTTCTAAGGTTTGTTTCCTCTTGATGTAGCCTTAAGCAGATACTGGTGAATGACACATTCAATAAAAGGCGATGTTAGGCGGCCAAAACACTACAGTCTCCTGAAATCTCAACATAAATTTTTGCTTCCGACCTTCATGATACTTTCAAGTAATGAGCAGTACACCAATCAAACTTGGATGCCCAAGTTTCGTTCTCCTAGGTTGAAGCATTCGTTTGCAGTAACAGTTTGAATTTTTAGGTTTCACTCTGTTTTCTCCTATATTGACAGATGCAGTTCGAACTATATCAAACACGGTTTGTGCTAGCTTCTTGAAACTTGACACAATACATTAGTTGTACGTTCTATCTCTAAGGTTTGTTTCCTCTTGATGTAGCCTAAAGCAGGGACTGGCGAATAACACTTATAATGAAAGGAGTTGCCAAACTTCCAAAACACTAGAGTCTCCTGAAATCTCATCATATATTTTTTCATCCAATCTTCATGATACTTTCAAGTAATCATCAGTACACCAATCCCACTTGGATGCTCAAGTTTTGTTCTTTTACGTTGAAGCATTCGTTTGCAGTCACAGTTTGAATATTTAGGTTTCACTCTGTTTTCTCCTATATTGACAGATGCAGTTCGAACTATATCAAATACGGTTTGTGCTAGCTTCTTGAAACTTGACACAATACATTACTTCTACGTTCTATCTCTAAGGTTTGTTTCCTCTTGATGTAGCCTAAAGCAGAGACTGGCGAATAACACTTGTAATGAAAGGAGTTGCCAAACTTCCAAAACACTAGAGTCTCCTGAAATCTCAACATATATTTTTTCATCCAATCTTCATGATACTTTCAAGTAATGATCAGTACACCAATCCCACTTGGATGCTCAAGTTTCGTTCTTTTACGTTGAAGCATTCGTTTGCAGTAGCAGTTTGAATTTTTACGTTTCACTCTGTTTTCTCCTATATTGACAGATGCAGTTAGAACTCTAAATCAAACACGGTTTGTGCTAGCTTCTTGAAACTTGACACAATACATTAGTTCTACGTTCTTTCTCTAAGGTTTGTTTCCTCTTGATGTAGCCTTAAGCAGATACTGGTGAGTGACACATTCAATGAAAGGCGTTGTTAGGCGGCCAAAACACTAGAGTCTCCTGAAATCTCAACATAAATTTTTGCTTCCGACCTTCATGATACTTTCGAGTAATGAGCAGTACACCAATCAACTTGGATGCCCAAGTTTCGTTCTCTTATGTTGAAGCATTCATTTGCAGTAACAGTTTGCATTTTTAGCTTTCACTCTGTTTTCTCGTATATTGACAGATGCAGTTCGAACTATATCAAACACGGTTTGTGCTGGCTTCTTGAAACTTGACACAATACATTAGTTCTACGTTCTATGTCTAAGGTTTGTTTCCTCTTGATGCAGCCTAAAGCAGGGACTGGCGAATAAACTTATAATGAAAGGATTTGCCAAACTTCCAAAACACTAAAGTCTCCTGAAATCTCAACATATATTTTTTCATCCAATATTCATGATACTTTCAAGTAATGATCAGTACACCAATCCCACTTGGATGCTCAAGTTTCGTTCTTTTACGTTGAAGCATTCGTTTGCAGTAACAGTTTGAATTTTTAGGTTTCACTCTGTTTTCTCCTATATTGACAGATGCAGTTAGAACTCTAAATCAAACACGGTATGTGCTAGCTTCTTGAAACTTGACACAATACAGTAGTTCTACGTTCTATCTCTAAGGTTTGTTTCCTCCCTATGTCGCCGTAAGCAGATACTGGTGAATGACACATTCAATGAGAGGCGTTGTTAGGCTGCCAAAACACTAGAGTCTCCTGAAATCTCAACATAAATTTTTGCTTCCGACCTTCATGATACTTTCAAGTAATGAGCAGTACACCAATCAAACTAGGATTCCCAAGTTTCGTTCTCCTAGGTTGAAGCATTCGTTTGCAGTAACAGTTTGAATTTTTAGGTTTCACTCTGTTTTCTCCTATATTGACAGATGCAGTTCGAACTATATCAAACACGGTTTGTGCTAGCTTCTTGAAACTTGACAGAATACATTAGTTCTACGTTCTATCTCTAAGGTTTGTTTCCTCTTGATGTAGCCTAAAGCAGGGACTGGCGAATAACACTTATAATGAAAGGAGTTGCCAAACTTCCAAAACACTAGAGTCTCCTGAAATCTCAACATATATTTTTTCATCCAATCTTCATGATACTTTCAAGTAATGATCAGTACACCAATCCCACTTGGATGCTCAAGTTTCGTTCTTTTACGTTGAAGCATTCGTTTGCAGTAACAGTTTGAAGTTTTTGATTTCACTCTGTTTTCTCCTATATTGACAGATCCAGTTAGAACTCTAAATCAATCACGGTTTGTGCTAGCTTCTTGAAACTTGACACAATACAGTAGTTCTACGTTTTATCTCTAAGGTTTGTTTCCTCTTGATGTAGACTTAAGCAGATACTGGTGAATGACACATTCAATGAAAGGCGTTGTTAGGCTGCCAAAACACTATAGTATCCTGAAATCTCAACATAAATTTTTGCTTCCGACCTTCATGATACTTTCAAGTAATGAGCAGTACACCAATCAAACTTGGAAGCCCAAGTTTCATTCTCCTAGGTTGAAGCATTCGTTTTCAGTAACAGTTTGAGTTTTTAGGTTTCACTCTGTTTTCTACTATATTCACAGATGCGTTCGAACTCTAAATCAAACACGGTTTGTGCTAGCTTCTTGAAACTTGACACAATACAGTAGTTCTACGTTCTATCTCTAAGGTTTGTTTCCTCTTGATGTAGCCTTAAGCAGATCCTGGTGAATGACACATTCAATGAAAGGCGTTGTTAGGCTGCCGAAACACTAGAGTCTTTTGAAATCTCAACATAAATTTTTGCTTCCGAGATTCATGATACTTTCAAGTAATTAGCAGTACACCAATCAAACTTGGATGCCCAAGTTTCATTCTCCTAGGTTGAAGCAATCGTTTGCAGTAACAGTTTGAATTTTTAGCTTTCACTCTGTTTTCTCGTATATTGACAGATGCAGTTCGAACTATATCAAACACGGTTTGTGCTAGCTTCTTGAAACTTGACACAATACATTAGTTCTACCTTCTATCTCTAAGGTTTGTTTCCTCTTGATGTAGCCTAAAGCAGGGACTGGCGAATAACATTTATAATGAAAGGAGTTGCCAAACTTCCAAAACACTAGAGTCTCCTGAAATCTCAACATATATTTTTTCATCCAATCTTCATGATACTTTCAAGTAATGATCAGTACACCAATCCCACTTGGATGCTCAAGTTTCGTTCTTTTATGTTGAAGCATTCGTTTGCAGTAACAGTTTGAAGTTTTAGGTTTCACTCTGTTTTCTCCTATATTGACAGATGCAGTTAGAAATCTAAATCAAACACGGTTTGTGCTAGCTTCTTGAAACTTGACACAATATAGTAGTTCTACGTTCTATCTCTAAGGTTTGTTTCCTCTTGATGTAGCCTTAAACAGATACTGGTGAATGACACATTCAATGAAAGGCGTTGTTCGGCGGCCAAAACACTAGAGTCTCCTGAAATCTCAACATAAATTTTTGCTTCTGACCTTCATGATACTTTCAAGTAATGATAAGTACACCAATCCACTTGGATGTTCAAGTTTCGTTCTTTTACATTGAAGCATTCGTTTGCAGTAACAGGTTGAATTTTTAGGTTTCACTCTGTTTTCTCCTATATTGACAGATGCATTTAGAACTCTAAATCAAACACGGTTTGTGCTAGCTTCTTGAAACTTGACAAAATACAGTAGTTCTACGTTCTATCTCTAGGGTTTGTTTCCTCTTGATGTAGCCTTAAGCAGATACTGGTGAAGGACACATTCAATGAAAGGCGTTGTTAGCCTGCCAAAACACTAGAGTCTCCTGAAATCTCAACATAAATTTTTGCTTCCGACTTTCATGATACTATCAAGTAATGAGCAGTACATCAATCAAACTTGGATGCCCATGTTTCGTTCTCCTAGATTGAAGCATTCGTTCGCAGTAAAAGTTTGAATTTTTAGGTTTCACTCTGTTTTCTACTATATTGACAGATGCGTTCGAACTCTAATTCACACACGGTTTGTGCTAGCTTCTTGAAACTTGACACAATACATTAGTTCTACGTTCTATCTCTAAGGTTTGTTTCCTCTTGATGTAGCCTAAAGCAGGGACTGGCGAATAACACTTATATTGAAAGGGGTTGCCAAAATTCCAAAACACTAGAGTCTCCTGAAATTTCAACATATATTTTTTCATCCAATCTTCATGATACTTTCAAGTAATGATCAGTAAACCAATCCCACTTGGATGCTCAAGTTTCATTTTTTTATGTTGGAACATTCGTTTGTAGTAACAGTTTGAATTTTTAGGTTTCACTCTGTTTTCTCCTATATTGACAGATGCAGTTAGAACTCTAAATCAAACACGGTTTGTGCTAGCTTCTTGAAACTTGACACAATACAGTAGTTCTACGTTCTATCTCTAAGGTTTGTGTCCTCTTGATGTAGCCTTAAGCAGATACTGGTGAATGACACATTCAGTGAAAGGCGTTGTAAGGCTGTTAAAACACTAGAATCTCCTGAAATCTCAACATAAATTTTTGCTTCCGACCTTCATGATAATTTCAAGTAATGAGCAGTACACCAATCATACTTGGATGCCCAACTTTCGTTGGTTGAACCATTCGTTTGCAGTAACAGTTTGAATTTTTAGGTTTCACTCTGTTTTCTACTATATTGACAGATGCGTTCGAACTCTAAATTAAACGCGGTTTGTGCTAGCTTCTTGAAACTTGACACAATACATTATTTCTACGTTCTATCTCTAAGGTTTATTTCCTCTTGATGTTGTCTAAAGCAGGGACTGGCGAATAACACTTATATTGAAAGGGGTTGCCAAACTTCCAAAACACTAGAGTCTCCTGAAATCTCAACATATATTTTTTCATCCAATCTTCATGATACTTTCAAGTAATGATCAGTACACCAATCCCACTTGGATGCTCAAGTTTCGTTCTTTTACGTTGAAGCATTCGTTTGCAGTAACAGTTTGAAGTTTTAGGTTTCACTCTGTTTTCTCCTATATTGACAGATGCAGTTAGAACTCTAAATCAAACACGGTTTGTGCTAGCTTCTTGAAACTTGACACAATACAGTAGTTCTACGTTCTATCTCTAAAGTTTGTTTCCTCTTGATGTAGCCTTAAGCAGATACTGGTGAATGACACATTCAATGAAAGGCGTTGTTAGGCTGCCAAAACACTAGAGTCTCCTGAAATCTCAACATAAATTTTTGCTTCTGACCTTCATGATACTTTCAAGTAATGAGCAGTACACCAATCAAACTTGGATGCCCAAGTTTCGTTCTCATAGGTTGAAGCATTCGTTTGCAGTAACAGTTTGAATTTTTAGGTTTCACTCTGTTTTCTCCTATATTGACAGATGGAGTTCGAACTATATCAAACACGGTTTGTGCTAGCTTCTTGAAACTTGACACAATACATTAGTTCTACGTTCTATCTCTAAGGTTTGTTTCCTCTTGATGTAGCCTAAAGCAGGGACTGGCGAATAACACTTATAATGAAAGGAGTTGCCAAACTTCCAAAACACTAGAGTCTCCTGAAATCTCAACATATATTTTTTCATCCAATCTTCATGATACTTTCAAGTAATGATCAGTACACCAATCCCACTTGG